>NW_028135377.1:0-168000 GCF_964662115.1 Mustela nivalis
GCAATATTTTAATTCTGTAGGGCAGGCAGAGTGCGGCATTGTAGTTCTGGTTGCCAAAATGGAGGGCCTGTGGGCCAGTAGTCTGAGAACGGAGTCTGAGAACCCAAGCTAGGCCTAGGTTTCTGGGTGAGGATATGGCAGGCACAATCTACAGACCTCAATCGAGATCTCGTGCATCTGAAGTCAGGGCAAGGATCAGACGATCGCTCAGGTTGGACTTTCTGCCCTGATGGCCCTTTCTTGAAGGGGGTTGGATCACGAGGACATGGGGGTTTTCCCACGATGGGAGTTGTGAGAAGTTCCAAACTGCAAAGGTTCTTCTGCAGGACAATTGAGACCTGTTGGTTGGCTCCAGGCCAACGATTCCGAGCAGGGTTCTAAGGATGGATGGCTGGGTAGCCCACCTCGCATTCCAATTGTCTCCAAGCAACAAGACAGGTTAGATCTGCTGGATGTGGGGGGCAACCGAGGAGGCTGAGTTGAAATGGACTCTCCTGTGGATGTGTCCTAATATGTTTTTGTGTCTATGGAGACCTTGGAATGAAGCGGTGGCCCTGGGGCCCTGAAGGGTTCTCCTAAACAGAGGCTTTGACACAGCTCCAACGTGCATGTTTCCCATGTGTAGATGAGATTTGTTCTGATGGGTGAGGCAAGAAACAGCCATATGCTGGTATTGAAATCCAGGCCTCTGAGGCGAGATGCCTGGAAACCAAAGCAATGGATCCGATTAGTGCCTAGGGGCCTGTTCGTTCCTTTTTACCTCTGGGGACATCAGTCTACGGGTCTGAGTGCAGGTAGGTGCTCAGATGGGCTCAGATTGCCCCTGTTTGTCCTGGGAAGCCACAACTATTGGGATGGCCTCAGGGACTTTGGAGGTTATCCTACTAGTAGGGTTTTGGCCATTGGAATGGGCACATACAATTCCCTTGGAGAGGGCAAGTACAGTCCTCAGGTTTGGCTCCAGGGCCCTGAGCCTGTAGGGTGTGTAGGCCAGAGCTGTTTGGACAGTTGTCTGAAAACACAAACTCGGCTTATGTTTTGGTTCATAGGTATGGCAGGACTGATCTACAGACCATGAGGAGAACCCTTCGGGATATGAAAAAAGGGCGAGTGTGAGGCTCTTGCTCAAGTTTTTGTCTCTGGATATCGTGTCACTCATGGTCGTGAAATTGCCGGTTGACATCATGGGAAATGGACGAGTCTTACTCTCTGGGGGTTCGGTCCCGTCCAAAGAGTTTGGGGTCATTCTGGGGATGGAAGAAGTCCGTTTTTTTGTTGTTGTTGTCGATTTGTTTCATTTTGTTTTTCAACCTCAGATGTCCCACCAAATGAGGGATTCCAGAGTAGAGCCCTGGGGTGGGGCGACTGGACAACCAGAAATCTGGTTAAAAATTGGGGACTAGGGATATGTCAAGCCCATTATGACATCTAATGGTCCAGCCACTGAGAGGACTTACTAGAGGACAGGACTCACGCTGAGGTCACAATGCGTGTTTCTGCTCTCGTCGCACGCAAGAATGGGCGGGGCCTCAGGGTGAATGCTGGTTTCTCCTACACTGAACGTTGGACACATGCCAACCACAAGGTTTCTTGCCATGGGTCAGGAAGAGTTCTGATTTCTGCATCACAGTCACCCGTGGGCAGTGATTGGAGATAAGGTCTAGGTTCTGAAGCCTGAAAACTGAGGTAGGGAAGAGATGATGCCCTAAGGCCATGGCGGGTCTGATGTGCTCAGCGTGCGGTCAGCTGTCTGGGTGTTGGTCAGCAGGTCCGGGCTCAGGTTGTGTCAGACAGTGCATTAGTGCCCAGGTTAGACTATATAATTTGGGTACATTCGAGTGCCGTGTAGGTTTATCCTCATTTAAGCTGCCTGGGCTGCTCATTAGGCAATATATTTTTTCTAGAGGGCAGGCAGAGTGCTTCATTGACGGTCCGGAATTGCCAAACTTGAGGGCTTCGGGGCCAGGAGAGTGAGGACGGAAGTCTGAGAACACAAGCTAGACTTCGGATTCAGAATGAGGGCACGGCAGGTACCCCCTGCAGATCTGAACCAATATCTCATGCATCTGAAGTCAGGGCGAGGATCCCACGTTGGCTCAGGTTGGAGTTTCTGTGCATGACGGCCCCTTCATGAAGGGAGCGGAATCTCGAGGCCATGGAGGTTTTCCACGTTGGGAGATGTGGGATGCTTCCTTCAAGGATTCCTTCTGCGGGACAATTGAGACCTGTTGGACAGCTCCAGTTCATCCCTTATGGAATGAATCCAGAGCACCGTTCCAGGATGGATGCCTGGGAAGTCCGCCTCGCCTTCCAATTGTCTCCTAGCAACAAGACAGTTTAGATCTAATGGATCTGCGGGAGCAACCGGGGTGGCTGAGTTGAAATGCATTTTCCAGAGGATGGGTCCTAACGTGTATTTGTGTCCATGAGGACCTTGGAATGGGGAGGTGGCACCGGGACCCTGAAGTATTCTCCTAAGCTTTGGCTTAGCTACCATGCACAAGTTTCCTTGTGGAGACGAGATTTGTTCTGATGAGTGCCTCAGGAAATCCCCTCTGCTGGTATTGGAATCCAGGCTTTTGAGGAGACATGCCTGTAAACCAAAGCAATGGATTCGATAATGGCCTCGGGTCCTGTCTGGTTCAATATCCTTGGTATGAGTGGAGGTAGATGTGTGGAGGTAGATGAGTGGAGGTAAATGCTCAGCCGGTATCAACCGCCCATTTTTTGTCTCGGGCGGCCTACACTATTGGGATGGCCTCAGGGACTTTGGAGGGTTCTCCTAATTTGTACGATTTTTGACAATGGAATGGGCAGAATTCCCATGGATTGGGTGGGGGCAGTCCTAATGTGTGGCTCCAGGGGCCCCAGCCTGGAGGGAGTGTGGCCCAGGACTTTGAGGACAGAAGACTGAAAACACAAACTCAGCTTAAGTTTGGGGACGTAGGTATGGCACGCCCGATCTACAAACCATGAGAAGAACTCTTCAGGATATGAAGAATGAGCGAGTCTGAGGTGCTTGCTCAGGCTTTTTTCTCTGGATTTTGTTTCTGCAATGTCCGTGGAATGTTGGGGAGGTCTCATGGGCCATGGACGAATCTTCCTCTCTGTGGATTTGGCACGATCCCAATTGTTTTTCGTCAATCTGTGGGATGGGAGGACTCCTTTCAGGTTTGTTACCTCAGGTGTCCCACCAAAAGAGGAATTCCAAAGCAGAGCCCTGGGGAAGAGTGAAGGGACAACCCGAACTATGGTTAAAAATTGGGGCCTAGGGGCATGGCAAGCCCAATATGCTGTCTCTTCATATAGGCCATGAGAGGCCTTACCTGAGGACTGGGCTCAGGCTGAGGGTCACAATGTGTGTTTGTGACCAATGTGGCCCGCAAGTATGGGCTGGGCCTCATGGGCCACGCTTGTTTCAACTACACTGAACATTGGACAACATGCCAACCACAAGGTTTCTTGCCATGGGGAAAGAGTTCTGATTTCTGCATCATTTTCAATCCTGGGCAGTGGTTGGAGATAAGGTCTAGGTTCTGGTGTCTGAAAACCGCACTTGGGAAGAGATGACGACCTAAGGCCATGGCGGGTCCGATGTGCTCAGTGTGCGGCCAGCTGTCTGGGTGAGACCAGGAGGTCCACGCTCAGGCTGGGTCAGAAGGGGAAATAGTGCCCAGGTCAGCCTATATGTTTGGGATACAGCCGAATGGCGTGCAGGATGATCCTCATTTGGGGATTCGGGGTAGCCCTGAGGGCAATATTTTACTTCTGTAGGGCAGGCAGAGTGCGGCATTGTAGTTCTGGATTGCCAAAATGGAGGGCCTGTGGGCCAGTAGTCTGAGGACGGAGTCTGAGAACCCAAGCTAAGCCTAGGTTTCTGGGTGAAGATATGGCAGGCACAATCTACAGGCCTCAATAGAGATCTCGTGCATCTGAAGTCAGGGCAAGGATCAGACGATCGCTCATGTTGGACTTTCTGCCCTGATGGCCCTTTCTTGAAGGGGGTTGGATCACGAGGACATGGGGGTTTTCCCACGATGGGAGTTGTGAGAAGCTCCAAACTGCAAAGATTCTTCTGCAGGACAATTGAGACCTGTTGGTTGGCTCCAGGCCAACGATTCCGAGCAGGGTTCTAAGGATGGATGGCTGGGTAGCCCACCTCGCATTCCAATTGTCTCCAAGCACCAGACAAGTTAGATCTGCTGGATGTGGGGGACAACCGAGGAGGCTGAGTTGAAATGGACTCTCCTGTGGATGTGTCCTAATATGTTTTTGTGTCTATGGAGACCTTGGAATGAAGCGGTGGCCCTGGGGCCCTGAAGGGTTCTCCTAAACAGAGGCTTTGACACAGCTCCAACGTGCATGTTTCCCATGTGTAGATGAGATTTGTTCTGATGGGTGAGTCAAGAAACAGCCATATGCTGGTATTGAAATCCAGGCCTCTGTGGAGAGATGCCTGGAAACCAAAGCAATGGATCCGATTAGTGCCTAGGGGCCTGTTCGTTCCTTTTTACCTCTGGGGACATCAGTCTACGGGTCTGAGTGCAGGTAGGTGCTCAGATGGGCTCAGATTGCCCCTGTTTGTCCTGGGAAGCCACAACTATTGGGATGGCCTCAGGGACTTTGGAGGTTATCCTACTAGTAGGGTTGTGGCCATTGGAATGGGCACATACAATTCCCTTGGAGAGGGCAAGTACAGTCCTCAGGTTTGGCTCCAGGGCCCTGAGCCTGTAGGGTGTGTAGGCCAGAGCTGTTTGGACAGTTGTCTGAAAACACAAACTCGGCTTATGTTTTGGGTCATAGGTATGGCAGGACTGATCTACAGACCATGAGGAGAACACTTCGGGATATGAAAAAAGGGCGAGTGTGAGGCTCTTGCTCAAGTTTTTGTCTCTGGATATCGTGTCACTCATGGTCATGAAATTGCCGGGTGACATCATGGGAAATGGACGAGTCTTACTCTCTGGGGGTTCGGTCCTGTCCAAAGAGTTTGGGGTCATTCTGGGGATGGAAGAAGTCCGTTTTTTTGTTGTTGTTGTCGATTTGTTTCATTTTGTTTTTCAACCTCAGATGTCCCACCAAATGAGGGATTCCAGAGTAGAGCCCTGGGTTGGGGCGACTGGACAACCAGAAATCTGGTTAAAAATTGGGGACTAGGGACATGTCAAGCCCATTATGACATCTAATGGTCCAACCACTGAGAGGACTTACTAGAGGACAGGACTCACGCTGAGGTCACAATGCGTGTTTATGCTCTCGTCGCACTCAAGAATGGGCGGGGCCTCAGGGTGAATGCTGGTTTCTCCTACACTGAACGTTGGACAACATGCCAACCACAAGGTTTCTTGCCATGGGTCAGGAAGAGTTCTGATTTCTGCATCACAGTCACCCGTGGGCAGTGATTGGAGATAAGGTCTAGGTTCTGAAGCCTGAAAACTGAGGTAGGGAAGAGATGATGACCTAAGGCCATGGCGGGTCTGATGTGCTCAGCGTGCGGTCAGCTGTCTGGGTGTTGGTCAGCAGGTCCGGGCTCAGGTTGTGTCAGACAGTGCATTAGTGCCCAGGTTAGACTATATAATTTGGGTACATTCGAGTGCCGTGTAGGCTTATCCTCATTTAAGCTGCCTGGGCTGCTCATTAGGCAATATATTTTTTCTAGAGGGCAGGCAGAGTGCTTCATTGTCGGTCCGGAATTGCCAAACTTGAGGGCTTCGGGGCCAGGAGAGTGAGGACGGAAGTCTGAGAACACAAGCTAGACTTCGGATTCAGGGTGAGGGCACGGCAGGTACCCCCTGCAGATCTGAACCAATATCTCATGCATCTGAAGTCAGGGCGAGGATCCCACGTTGGCTCAGGTTGGAGTTTCTGTGCATGACGGCCCCTTCATGAAGGGAGCGGAATCTCGAGGCCATGGAGGTTTTCCACGTTGGGAGATGTGGGATGCCCCCTTCAAGGATTCCTTCTGCGGGACAATTGAGACCTGTTGGACAGCTCCAGGACATCCCATATGGAATGACTCCAGAGCACCGTTCCAGGATGGATGCCTGGGAAGTCCGCCTCGCCTTCCAATTGTCTCCTAGCAACAAGACAGTTTAGATCTAATGGATCTGCGGGAGCAACCGGGGTGGCTGAGTTGAAATGCACTTTCCAGAGGATGGGTCCTAACGTGTATTTGTGTCCATGAGGGCCTTGGAATGGGGAGGTGGCACCGGGACCCTGAAGTATTCTCCTAAGCTTTGGCTTAGCTACCATGCACAAGTTTCCTTGTGGAGACGAGATTTGTTCTGATGAGTGCCTCAGGAAATCCCCTCTGCTGGTATTGGAATCCAGGCTTTTGAGGAGACATGCCTGTAAACCAAAGCAATGGATTCGATAATGGCCTCGGCTCCTGTCTGGTTCAATCTCCTTGGTATTAGTGGAGGTAGATGAGTGGAGGTAGGTGCTCAGCCGGTATCAACCGCCCATTTTTTGTCCCGGGCGACCTACACTATTGGGATGGCCTCGGGGACTTTGGAGGGTTCTCCTAATTTGTACCATTTTTGACAATGGAATGGGCAGAATTGCCATGGATTGGGTGGGGGCAGTCCTAATGTGTGGCTCCAGGGGCCCCAGCCTGGAGGGAGTGTGGCCCAGGACTTTGAGGACAGAAGACTGAAAACACAAACTCAGCTTAAGTTTGGGGACGTAGGTATGGCACGCCCGATCTACAAACCATGAGAAGTACTCTTCAGGATATGAAGAATGAGCGAGTCTGAGGCGCTTGCTTAGGCTTTTTTCTCTGGATTTTGTTTCTGCGATGGCCGTGGAATGTTGGGGAGGTCTCATGGGCCATGGACGAATCTTCCTCTCTGTGGATTTGGCCAGATCCCAATTGTTTTTCGTCAATCTGTGGGATGGGAGGACTCCTTTCCGGTTTGTTACCTCAGGTGTCCCACCAAAAGAGGAATTCCAAAGCAGAGCCCTGGGGAAGAGTGAAGGGACACCCCGAACTATGGTTAAAAATTGGGGCCTAGGGGCATGGCAAGCCCAATATGCTGTCTCTTCATATAGGCCCTGAGAGGCCTTACCTGAGGACTGGGCTCAGGCTGAGGGTCACAATGTGTGTTTGTGACCAATGTGGCCCGCAAGCATGGGCTGGGCCTCATGGGCCACGCTTGATTCAACTACATTGAACGTTGGACAACATGCCAACCAAAAGGTTTCTTGCCATGGGGGAAGAGTTCTGATTTCAGCCTCATTTTCAAACCTGGGCAGTGGTTGGAGATAAGGTCTAGGTTCTGGAGCCTGAAATCCGCAGTTGGGAAGAGATGAAGACCTAAGGCCATGGCGGGTCCGATGTGCTCAGTGTGCGGCCAGCTGTCTGGGTGGGACCAGGAGGTCCAGGCTCAGGCTGGGTCAGAAGGGGAAATAGTGCCCAGGTCAGCCTATATGTTTGGGGTACAGCCGAATGGCGTGCAGGTTGATCCTCATTTGCGGTTCTGGGTAGCCCTGAGGGCAATGTTTTACTTCTGTAGGGAAGGCAGAGTGCGGCATTGTAGTTCTGGATTGCCCAACTGGAGGGCCTGTGGGCCAGTAGTCTGAGGACGGAGTCTGAGAACCCAAGCTAGGCCTAGGTTTCTGGGTGAGGATATGGCAGGCACAATCTACAGACCTCAATAGAGATCTCGTGCATCTGAAGTCAGGGCAAGGATCAGACGATCGCTCAGGTTGGACTTTCTGCCCTGATGGCCCTTTCTTGAAGGGGGTTGGATCACGAGGACATGGGGGTTTTCCCACGATGGGAGTTGTGAGAAGCTCCAAACTGCAAAGATTCTTCTGCAGGACAATTGAGACCTGTTGGTTGGCTCCAGGCCAACGATTCCGAGCAGGGTTCTAAGGATGGATGGCTGGGTAGCCCACCTCGCATTCCAATGGTCTCCAAGCAACAAGACAGGTTAGATCTGCTGGATGTGGGGGGCAACCGAGGAGGCTGAGTTGAAATGGACCCTCCTGGGGATGTGTCCTAATATGTTTTTGTGTCTATGGAGACCTTGGAATGAAGCGGTGGCCCTGGGGCCCTGAAGGGTTCTCCTAAAGAGAGGCTTTGACACAGCTCCAACGTGCATGTTTCCCATGTGTAGATGAGATTTGTTCTGATGGGTGAGTCAAGAAACAGCCATATGTTGGTATTGAAATCCAGGCCTCTGAGGAGAGATGCCTGGAAACCAAAGCAATGGATCCGATTAGTGCCTAGGGCCCTGTTCGTTCCTTTTTACCTCTGGGGACATCAGTCTACGGGTCTGAGTGCAGGTAGGTGCTCAGATGGGCTCAGATTGCCCCTGTTTGTCCTGGGAAGCCACAACTATTGGGATGGCCTCAGGGACTTTGGAGGTTATCCTACTAGTAGGGTTGTGGCCATTGGAATGGGCACATACAATTCCCTTGGAGAGGGCAAGTACAGTCCTCAGGTTTGGCTCCAGGGCCCTGAGCCTGTAGGGTGTGTAGGCCAGAGCTGTTTGGACAGTTGTCTGAAAACACAAACTCGGCTTATGTTTTGGTTCATAGGTATGGCAGGACTGATCTACAGACCATGAGGAGAACCCTTCGGGATATGAAAAAAGGGCGAGTGTGAGGCTCTTGCTCAAGTTTTTGTCTCTGGATATCGTGTCACTCATGGTCGTGAAATTGCCGGGTGACATCATGGGAAATGGACGAGTCTTACTCTCTGGGGGTTCGGTCCCGTCCAAAGAGTTTGGGGTCATTCTGGGGATGGAAGAAGTCCGTTTTTTTGTTGTTGTTGTCGATTTGTTTCATTTTGTTTTTCAACCTAGATGTCCCACCAAATGAGGGATTCCAGAGTAGAGCCCTGGGGTGGGGCGACTGGACAACCAGAAATCTGGTTAAAAATTGGGGACTAGGGACATGTCAAGCCCATTATGACATTTAATGGTCCAGCCACTGAGAGGACTTACTGGAGGACAGGACTCACGCTGAGGTCACAATGCGTGTTTATGCTGTCGTCGCGCTCAAGAATGGGCGGGGCCTCAGGGTGAATGCTGTTTTCTCCTACACTGAACGTTGGACAACATGCCAACCCCAAGGTTTCTTGCCATGGGTCAGGAAGAGTTCTGATTTCTGCATCACAGTCACCCGTGGGCAGTGATTGGAGATAAGGTCTAGGTTCTGAAGCCTGAAAACTGAGGTAGGGAAGAGATGATGACCTAAGGCCATGGCGGGTCTGATGTGCTCAGCGTGCGGTCAGCTGTCTGGGTGTTGGTCAGCAGGTCCGGGCTCAGGTTGTGTCAGACAGTGCATTAGTGCCCAGGTTAGACTATATAATTTGGGTACATTCGAGTGCCGTGTAGGTTTATCCTCATTTAAGCTGCCTGGGCTGCTCATTAGGCAATATATTTTTTCTAGAGGGCAGGCAGAGTGCTTCATTGTCGGTCCGGAATTGCCAAACTTGAGGGCTTCGGGGCCAGGAGAGTGAGGACGGAAGTCTGAGAACACAAGCTAGACTTCGGATTCAGGGTGAGGGCACGGCAGGTACCCCCTGCAGATCTGAACCAATATCTCATGCATCTGAAGTCAGGGCGAGGATCCGACGTTGGCTCAGGTTGGAGTTTCTGTGCATGACGGCCCCTTCATGAAGGGAGCGGAATCTCGAGGCCATGGAGGTTTTCCACGTTGGGAGATGTGGGATGCCCCCTTCAAGGATTCCTTCTGTGGGACAATTGAGACCTGTTGGACAGCTCCAGGACATCCCATATGGAATGACTCCAGAGCACCGTTCCAGGATGGATGCCTGGGAAGTCCGCCTCGCCTTCCAATTGTCTCCTAGCAACAAGACAGTTTAGATCTAATGGATCTGCGGGAGCAACCGGGGTGGCTGAGTTGAAATGCACTTTCCAGAGGATGGGTCCTAACGTGTGTTTGTGTCCATGAGGGCCTTGGAATGGGGAGGTGGCACCGGGACCCTGAAGTATTCTCCTAAGCTTTGGCTTAGCTCCCATGCACAAGTTTCCTTGTGGAGACGAGATTTGTTCTGATGGGTGCCTCAGGAAATCCCCTCTGCTGGTATTGAAATCCAGGCTTTTGAGGAGACATGCCTGTAAACCAAAGCAATGGATCCGATAATGGCCTCGGGTCCTGTCTGGTTCAATCTTCTTGGTATGAGTGGAGGTAGATGAGTGGAGGTAGATGCTCAGCCGGTATCAACTGCCCTTTTTTGTCCCGGGCGACCTACACTATTGGGATGGCCCCAGGGACTTTGGAGGGTTCTCCTAATTTGTACGATTTTTGACAATGGAATGGGCAGAATTCACATGGATTGGGTGGGGGCAGTCCTAATGTGTGGCTCCAGGGGCCCCAGCCTGGAGGGAGTGTGGCTCAGGACTTTGAGGACAGAAGACTGAAAACACAAACTCAGCTTAAGTTTGGGGACGTAGGTATGGCACGCCCAATCTACAAACCATGAGAAGAACTCTTCAGGATATGAAGAATGAGCGAGTCTGAGGCGCTTGCTCAAGCATTTGTCTCTGGATTTTGTTTCAGCGATGGCCGTGGAATGTTGGGGAGGTCTCATGGGCCATGGACGAATCTTCCTCTCTGTGGATTTGGCCAGATCCCAATTGTTTTTCGTCAATCTGTGGGATGGGAGGACTCCTTTCAGGTTTGTTACCTCAGGTGTCCCACCAAAAGAGGAATTCCAAAGCAGAGCCCTGGGGAAGAGTGAAGGGACAACCCGAACTATGGTTAAAAATTGCGGCCTAGGGGCATGGCAAGCCCAATATGCTGTCTCTTCATATAGGCCCTGAGAGGCCTTACCTGAGGACTGGGCTCAGGCTGAGGGTCACAATGTGTGTTTGTGACCAATGTGGCCCACAAGCATGGGCTGGGCCTCATGGGCCACGCTTGTTTCAACTACACTGAACGTTGGACAACATGCCAAACACAAGGTTTCTTGCCATGGGGAAAGAGTTCTGATTTCTGCATCATTTTCAACCCTGGGCAGTGGTTGGAGATAAGGTCTAGGTTCTGGTGCCTGAAAACCACAGTTGGGAAGAGATGACGACCTAAGGCCATGGCGGGTCCGATGTGCTCAGTGTGCGGCCAGCTGTCTGGTGGGACCAGGAGGTCCAGGCTCAGGCTGGGTCAGAAGGGGAAATAGTGCCCAGGTCAGCCTATATGTTTGGGGTACAGCCGAATGGCGTGCAGGTTGATCCTCATTTGCGGTTTCGGGGTAGCCCTGAGGGCAATGTTTTACTTCTGTAGGGCAGGCAGAGTGCGGCATTGTAGTTCTGGATTGCCCAACTGGAGGGCTTGTGGGCCAGTAGTCTGAGGACGGAGTCTGAGAACCCAAGCTAGGCCTAGGTTTCTGGGTGAGGATATGGCAGGCACAATCTACAGACCTCAATCGAGATCTCGTGCATCTGAAGTCAGGGCAAGGATCAGACGATCGCTCAGGTTGGACTTTCTGCCCTGATGGCCCTTTCTTGAAGGGGGTTGGATCACGAGGTCATGGGGGTTGTCCCACGATGGGAGTTGTGAGAAGCTCCAAACTGCAAAGATTCTTCTGCAGGACAATTGAGACCTGTTGGTTGGCTCCAGGCCAACGATTCCGAGCAGGGTTCTAAGGATGGATGGCTGGGTAGCCCACCTCGCATTCCAATGGTCTCCAAGCAACAAGACAGGTTAGATCTGCTGGATGTGGGGGGCAACCGAGGAGGCTGAGTTGAAATGGACTCTCCTGGGGATGTGTCCTAATATGTTTTTGTGTCTATGGAGACCTTGGAATGAAGCGGTGGCCCTGGGGCCCTGAAGGGTTCTCCTAAACAGAGGCTTTGACACAGCTCCAACGTGCATGTTTCCCATGTTTAGATGAGATTTGTTCTGATGGGTGAGTCAAGAAACAGCCATATGCTGGTATTGAAATCCAGGCCTCTGTGGAGAGATGCCTGGAAACCAAAGCAATGGATCCGATTAGTGCCTAGGGGCCTGTTCGTTCCTTTTTACCTCTGGGGACATCAGTCTACGGGTCTGAGTGCAGGTAGGTGCTCAGATGGGCTCAGATTGCCCCTGTTTGTCCTGCGAAGCCACAACTATTGGGATGGCCTCAGGGACTTTGGAGGTTATCCTACTAGTAGGGTTGTGGACATTGGAATGGGCACATACAATTCCCTTGGAGAGGGCAAGTACAGTCCTCAGGTTTGGCTCCAGGGCCCTGAGCCTGTAGGGTGTGTAGGCCAGAGCTGTTTGGACAGTTGTCTGAAAACACAAACTCGGCTTATGTTTTGGGTCATAGGTATGGCAGGACTGATCTACAGACCATGAGGAGAACACTTCGGGATATGAAAAAAGGGCAAGTGTGAGGCTCTTGCTCAAGTTTTTGTCTCTGGATATCGTGTCACTCATGGTCGTGAAATTGCCGGGTGACATCATGGGAAATGGACGAGTCTTACTCTCTGGGGGTTCGGTCCCTTCCAAAGAGTTTGGGGTCATTCTGGGGATGGAAGAAGTCCGTTTTTTTGTTGTTGTTGTCTATTTGTTTCATTTTGTTTTTCAACCTCAGATGTCCCACCAAATGAGGGATTCCAGAGGAGAGCCCTGGGTTGGGGGGACTGGACAACCAGAAATCTGGTTAAAAATTGGTGACTAGGGACATGTCAAGCCCATTATGACATCTAATGGTTCAGCCACTGAGAGGACTTACTAGAGGACAGGACACACGCTGAGGTCACAATGCGTGTTTATGCTGTCGTCGCACTCAAGAATGGGCTGGGCCTCAGGGTGAATGCTGGTTTCTCCTACACTGAACTTTGGACAACATGCCAACCACAAGGTTTCTTGCCATGGGTCAGGAAGAGTTCTGATTTCTGCATCACAGTCACCCGTAGGCAGTGATTGGAGATAAGGTCTAGGTTCTGAAGCCTGAAAACTGAGGTAGGGAAGAGATGATGACCTAAGGCCATGGCGGGTCTGATGTGCTCAGCGTGCGGTCAGCTGTCTGGGTGTTGGTCAGCAGGTCCGGGCTCAGGTTGTGTCAGACAGTGCATTAGTGCCCAGGTTAGACTATATAATTTGGGTACATTCGAGTGCCGTGTAGGCTTATCCTCATTTAAGCTGCCTGGGCTGCTCATTAGGCAATATATTTTTTCTAGAGGACAGGCAGAGTGCTTCATTGTCGGTCCGGAATTGCCAAACTTGAGGGCTTCGGGGCCAGGAGAGTGAGGACGGAAGTCTGAGAACACAAGCTAGACTTCGGATTAAGGGTGAGGGCACGGCAGGTACCCCCTGCAGATCTGAACCAATATCTCATGCATCGGAAGTCAGGGCGAGGATCCGACGTTGGCTCAGGTTGGAGTTTCTGTGCATGACGGCCCCTTCATGAAGGGAGCGGAATCTCGAGGCCATGGAGGTTTTCCACGTTGGGAGATGTGGGATGCCCCCTTCAAGGATTCCTTCTGTGGGACAATTGAGACCTGTTGGACAGCTCCAGGACATCCCATAAGGAATGAATCCAGAGCACCGTTCCAGGATGGATGCCTGGGAAGTCCGCCTCGCCTTCCAATTGTCTCCTAGCAACAAGACAGTTTAGATCTAATGGATCTGCGGGAGCAACCGGGGTGGCTGAGTTGAAATGCACTTTCCAGAGGATGGGTCCTAACGTGTATTTGTGTCCATGAGGGCCTTGGAATGGGGAGGTGGCACCGGGACCCTGAATTATTCTCCTAAGCTTTGGCTTAGCTACCATGCACAAGTTTCCTTGTGGAGACGAGGTTTGTTCTGATGAGTGCCTCAGGAAATCCCCTCTGCTGGTATTGGAATCCAGGCTTTTGAGGAGACATGCCTGTAAACCAAAGCAATGGATTCGATAATGGCCTGGGCTCCTGTCTGGTTCAATCTCCTTGGTATGAGTGGAGGTAGATGAGTGGAGGTAGATGCTCAGCCGGTATCAACCGCCCATTTTTATCCCGGGTGACCTACACTATTGGGATGGCCTCAGGGACTTTGGAGGGTTCTCCTAATTTGTACGATTTTTGACAATGGAATGGGCAGAATTCCCATGGATTGGGTGGGGGCAGTCCTAATGTGTGGCTCCAGGGGCCCCAGCCTGGAGGGAGTGTGGCCCAGGACTTTGAGGACAGAAGACTGAAAACACAAACTCAGCTTAAGTTTGGGGACGTAGGTATGGCACGCCCGATCTACAAACCATGAGAAGAACTCTTCAGGATATGAAGAATGAGCGAGTCTGAGGCGCTTGCTCAGGCTTTTTTCTCTGGATTTTGTTTCTGCGATGGCCGTGGAATGTTGGGGAGGTCTCATGGGCCATGGACGAATCTTCCTCTCTGTGGATTTGGCCAGATCCCAATTGTTTTTCGTCAATCTGTGGGATGGGAGGACTCCTTTCAGGTTTGTTACCTCAGGTGTCCCACCAAAAGAGGAATTCCAAAGCAGAGCCCTGGGGAAGAGTGAAGGGACACCCCGAACTATGGTTAAAAATTGGGGCTTAGGGGCATGGAAAGCCCAATATGCTGTCTCTTCATATAGGCCCTGAGAGGCCTTACCTGAGGACTGGGCTCAGGCTGAGGGTCACAATGTGTGTTTGTGACCAATGTGGCCTGCAAGCATGGGCAGGGCCTCATGGGCCACGCTTGTTTCAACTACACTGAACATTGGACAACATGCCAACCACATGGTTTCTTGCCATCGGGAAAGAGTTCTGATTTCAGCCTCATTTTCAAACCTGGGCAGTGGTTGGAGATAAGGTCTAGGTTCTGGAGCCTGAAAACCGCAGTTGGGAAGAGATGACGACCTAAGGCCATGGCGGGTCCGATGTGCTCAGTGTGCGGCCAGCTGTCTGGGTGGGGCCAGGAGTTCCAGGCTCAGGCTGGGTTAGAAGGGGAAATAGTGCCCAGGTCAGCCTATATGTTTGGGGTACAGCCGAATGGCGTGCAGGTTGATCCTCATTTGGGGATTCGGGGTAGCCCTGAGGGCAATATTTCACTTCTGTAGGGCAGGCAGAGTGCGGCATTGTAGTTCTGGATTGCCAAACTGGAGGGCCTGAGGGCCAGTAGTCTGAGGACGGAGTCTGAGAACCCAAGCTAAGCCTAGGTTACTGGGTGAGGATATGGCAGGCACAATCTACAGACCTCAATAGAGATCTCCTGCATCTGAAGTCAGGGCAAGGATAAGACGATCGCTCAGGTTGGACTTTCTGCCCTGATGGCCCTTTCTTGAAGGGGGTTGGATCACGAGGACATGGGGGTTTTCCCACGATTGGAGTTGTGAGAAGCTCCAAACTGCAAAGATTCTTCTGCAGGACAATTGAGACCTGTTGGTTGGCTCCAGGCCAACGATTCCGAGCAGGGTTCTAAGGATGGTTGGCTGGGTAGCCCACCTCGCATTCCAATTGTCTCCAAGCAACAAGACAAGTTAGATCTGCTGGATGTGGGGCGCAACCGAGGAGGCTGAGTTGTAATGGACCCTCCTGGGGATGTGTCCTAATATGTTTTTGTGTCTATGGAGACCTTGGAATGAAGCGGTGGCCCTGGGGCCCCGAAGGGTTCTCCTAAACAGAGGCTTTGACACAGCTCCAACGTGCATGTTTCCCATGTGTAGATGAGATTTGTTCTGATGGGTGAGTCAAGAGACAGCCATATGCTGGTATTGAAATCCAGGCCTCTGAGGAGAGATGCCTGGAAACCAAAGCAATGGATCCGATTAGTGCCTAGGGGCCTGTTCGGTCCTTTTTACCTCTGGGGACATCAGTCTACGGGTCTGAGTGCAGGTAGGTGCTCAGATGGGCTCAGATTGCCCCTGTTTGTTTTGTGAAGCCACAACTATTGGGATGGCCTCAGGGACTTTGGAGGTTATCCTACTAGTAGGGTTGTGGCCATTGGAATGGGCACATACAATTCCCTTGGAGAGGGCAAGTACAGTCCTCAGGTTTGGTTCCAGAGCCCTGAGCCTGTAGGGTGTATAGGCCAGAGCTGTTTGGACAGTTGTCTGAAAACACAAGCTCGGCTTATGTTTTGGGTCATAGGTATGGCAGGACTGATCTACAGACCATGAGGAGAACACTTCGGGATATGAAAAAAGGGCGAGTGTGAGGCTCTTGCTCAAGTTTTTGTCTCTGGATATCGTGTCACTCATGGTCGTGAAATTGCCGGGTGACATCATGGGAAATGGACGAGTCTTACTCTCTGGGGGTTCGGTCCCGTCCAAAGAGTTTGGGGTCATTCTGGGGATGGAAGAAGTCCGTTTTTTTGTTGTTGTTGTCGATTTGTTTCATTTTGTTTTTCAACCTAGATGTCCCACCAAATGAGGGATTCCAGAGTAGAGCCCTGGGGTGGGGCGACTGGACAACCAGAAATCTGGTTAAAAATTGGGGACTAGGGACATGTCAAGCCCATTATGACATCTAATGGTCC
The DNA here is from genome assembly GCF_964662115.1 of Mustela nivalis. Lineage (NCBI taxonomy): Eukaryota > Metazoa > Chordata > Mammalia > Carnivora > Mustelidae > Mustela > Mustela nivalis. The sequence goes on from NW_028135377.1 coordinate 16,413, forward strand.
AGCCACTGAGAGGACTTACTAGAGGACAGGACTCACGCTGAGGTCACAATGCGTGTTTATGCTGTCGTCGCGCTCAAGAATGGGCGGGGCCTCAGGGTGAATGCTGTTTTCTCCTACACTGAACGTTGGACAACATGCCAACCCCAAGGTTTCTTGCCATGGGTCAGGAAGAGTTCTGATTTCTGCATCACAGTCACCCGTGGGCAGTGATTGGAGATAAGGTCTAGGTTCTGAAGCCTGAAAACTGAGGTAGGGAAGAGATGATGACCTAAGGCCATGGCGGGTCTGATGTGCTCAGCGTGCGGTCAGCTGTCTGGGTGTTGGTCAGCAGGTCCGGGCTCAGGTTGTGTCAGACAGTGCATTAGTGCCCAGGTTAGACTATATAATTTGGGTACATTCGAGTGCCGTGTAGGTTTATCCTCATTTAAGCTGCCTGGGCTGCTCATTAGGCAATATATTTTTTCTAGAGGGCAGGCAGAGTGCTTCATTGTCGGTCCGGAATTGCCAAACTTGAGGGCTTCGGGGCCAGGAGAGTGAGGACGGAAGTCTGAGAACACAAGCTAGACTTCGGATTCAGGGTGAGGGCACGGCAGGTACCCCCTGCAGATCTGAACCAATATCTCATGCATCTGAAGTCAGGGCGAGGATCCGACGTTGGCTCAGGTTGGAGTTTCTGTGCATGACGGCCCCTTCATGAAGGGAGCGGAATCTCGAGGCCATGGAGGTTTTCCAAGTTGGGAGATGTGGGATGCCCCCTTCAAGGATTCCTTCTGCGGGACAATTGAGACCTGTTGGACAGCTCCAGGACATCCCATATGGAATGACTCCAGAGCACCGTTCCAATATGGATGCCTGGGAAGTCCGCCTCGCCTTCCAATTGTCTCCTAGCAACAAGACAGTTTAGATCTAATGGATCTGCGGGAGCAACCGGGGTGGCTGAGTTGAAATGCACTTTCCAGAGGATGGGTCCTAACGTGTGTTTGTGTCCATGAGGGCCTTGGAATGGGGAGGTGGCACCGGGACCCTGAAGTATTCTCCTAAGCTTTGGCTTAGCTCCCATGCACAAGTTTCCTTGTGGAGACGAGATTTGTTCTGATAGGTGCCTCAGGAAATCCCCTCTGCTGGTATTGAAATCCAGGCTTTTGAGGAGACATGCCTGTAAACCAAAGCAATGGATCCGATAATGGCCTCGGGTCCTGTCTGGTTCAATCTTCTTGGTATGAGTGGAGGTAGATGAGTGGAGGTAGATGCTCAGCTGGTATCAACTGCCCTTTTTTGTCCCGGGCGACCTACACTATTGGGATGGCCCCAGGGACTTTGGAGGGTTCTCCTAATTTGTACGATTTTTGACAATGGAATGGGCAGAATTCCCATGGATTGGGTGGGGGCAGTCCTAATGTGTGGCTCCAGGGGCCCCAGCCTGGAGGGAGTGTGGCTCAGGACTTTGAGGACAGAAGACTGAAAACACAAACTCAGCTTAAGTTTGGGGACGTAGGTATGGCACGCCCGATTTACAAACCATGAGAAGAACTCTTCAGGATATGAAGAATGAGCGAGTCTGAGGCGCTTGCTCAAGCTTTTGTCTCTGGATTTTGTTTCAGCGATGGCCGTGGAATGTTGGGGAGGTCTCATGGGCCATGGACGAATCTTCCTCTCTGTGGATTTGGCCAGATCCCAATTGTTTTTTGTCAATCTATGGGATGGGAGGACTCCTTTCAGGTTTGTTACCTCAGGTGTCCCACCAAAAGAGGAATTCCAAAGCAGAGCCCTGGGGAAGAGTGAAGGGACAACCCGAACTATGGTTAAAAATTGCGGCCTAGGGGCATGGCAAGCCCAATATGCTGTCTCTTCATATAGGCCCTGAGAGGCCTTACCTGAGGACTGGGCTCAGGCTGAGGGTCACAATGTGTGTTTGTGACCAATGTGGCCCACAAGCATGGGCTGGGCCTCATGGTCCACGCTTGTTTCAACTACACTGAACGTTGGACAACATGCCAAACACAAGGTTTCTTGCCATGGGGAAAGAGTTCTGATTTCTGCATCATTTTCAACCCTGGGCAGTGGTTGGAGATAAGGTCTAGGTTCTGGTGCCTGAAAACCACAGTTGGGAAGAGATGACGACCTAAGGCCATGGCGGGTCCGATGTGCTCAGTGTGCGGCCAGCTGTCTGGGTGGGACCAGGAGGTCCAGGCTCAGGCTGGGTCAGAAGGGGAAATAGTGCCCAGGTCAGCCTATATGTTTGGGGTACAGCCGAATGGCGTGCAGGTTGATCCTCATTTGCGGTTTCGGGGTAGCCCTGAGGGCAATGTTTGAATTCTGTAGGGCAGGCAGAGTGCGGCATTGTAGTTCTGGATTGCCCAACTGGAGGGCTTGTGGGCCAGTAGTCTGAGGTCGGAGTCTGAGAACCCAAGCTAGGCCTAGGTTTCTGGGTGAGGATATGGCAGGCACAATCTACAGACCTCAATCGAGATCTCGTGCATCTGAAGTCAGGGAAAGGATCAGACGATCGCTCAGGTTGGACTTTCTGCCCTGATGGCCCTTTCTTGAAGGGGGTTGGATCACGAGGTCATGGGGGTTTTCCCACGATGGGAGTTGTGAGAAGCTCCAAACTGCAAAGATTCTTCTGCAGGACAATTGAGACCTGTTGGTTGGCTCCAGGCCAACGATTCCGAGCAGGGTTCTAAGGATGGATGGCTGGGTAGCCCACCTCGCATTCCAATGGTCTCCAAGCAACAAGACAGGTTAGATCTGCTGGATGTGGGGGGCAACCGAGGAGGCTGAGTTGAAATGGACTCTCCTGTGGATGTGTCCTAATATGTTTTTGTGTCTATGGAGACCTTGGAATGAAGCGGTGGCCCTGGGGCCCTGAAGGGTTCTCCTAAACAGAGGCTTTGACACAGCTCCAACGTGCATGTTTCCCATGTTTAGATGAGATTTGTTCTGATGGGTGAGTCAAGAAACAGCCATATGCTGGTATTGTAATCCAGGCCTCTGTGGAGAGATGCCTGGAAACCAAAGCAATGGATCCGATTAGTGCCTAGGGGCCTGTTCGTTCCTTTTTACCTCTGGGGACATCAGTCTACGGGTCTGAGTGCAGGTAGGTGCTCAGATGGGCTCAGATTGCCCCTGTTTGTCCTGCGAAGCCACAACTATTGGGATGGCCTCAGGGACTTTGGAGGTTATCCTACTAGTAGGGTTGTGGACATTGGAATGGGCACATACAATTCCCTTGGAGAGGGCAAGTACAGTCCTCAGGTTTGGCTCCAGGGCCCTGAGCCTGTAGGGTGTGTAGGCCAGAGCTGTTTGGACAGTTGTCTGAAAACACAAACTCGGCTTATGTTTTGGGTCATAGGTATGGCAGGACTGATCTACAGACCATGAGGAGAACACTTCGGGATATGAAAAAAGGGCGAGTGTGAGGCTCTTGCTCAAGTTTTTGTCTCTGGATATCGTGTCACTCATGGTCGTGAAATTGCCGGGTGACATCATGGGAAATGGACGAGTCTTACTCTCTGGGGTTTCGGTCCCTTCCAAAGAGTTTGGGGTCATTCTGGGGATGGAAGAAGTCCGTTTTTTTGTTGTTGTTGTCTATTTGTTTCATTTTGTTTTTCAACCTCAGATGTCCCACCAAATGAGGGATTCCAGAGTAGAGCCCTGGGTTGGGGCGACTGGACAACAAGAAATCTGGTTAAAAATTGGTGACTAGGGACATGTCAAGCCCATTATGACATCTAATGGTTCAGCCACTGAGAGGACTTACTAGAGGACAGGACACAGGCTGAGGTCACAATGCGTGTTTATGCTGTCGTCGCACTCAAGAATGGGCGGGGCCTCAGGGTGAATGCTGGTTTCTCCTACACTGAACTTTGGACAACATGCCAACCACAAGGTTTCTTGCCATGGGTCAGGAAGAGTTCTGATTTCTGCATCACAGTCACCCGTGGGCAGTGATTGGAGATAAGGTCTAGGTTCTGAAGCCTGAAAACTGAGGTAGGGAAGAGATGATGACCTAAGGCCATGGCGGGTCTGATGTGCTCAGCGTGCGGTCAGCTGTCTGGGTGTTGGTCAGCAGGTCCGGGCTCAGGTTGTGTCAGACAGTGCATTAGTGCCCAGGTTAGACTATATAATTTGGGTACATTCGAGTGCCGTGTAGGCTTATCCTAATTTAAGCTGCCTGGGCTGCTCATTAGGCAATATATTTTTTCTAGAGGACAGGCAGAGTGCTTCATTGTCGGTCCGGAATTGCCAAACTTGAGGGCTTCGGGGCCAGGAGAGTGAGGACGGAAGTCTGAGAACACAAGCTAGACTTCGGATTCAGGGTGAGGGCACGGCAGGTACCCCCTGCAGATCTGAACCAACATCTCATGCATCTGAAGTCAGGGCGAGGATCCGACGTTGGCTCAGGTTGGAGTTTCTGTGCATGACGGCCCCTTCATGAAGGGAGCGGAATCTCGAGGCCATGGAGGTTTTCCACGTTGGGAGATGTGGGATGCCCCCTTCAAGGATTCCTTCTGCGGGACAATTGAGACCTGTTGGACAGCTCCAGTTCATCCCTCATGGAATGACTCCAGAGCACCGTTCCAGGATGGATGCCTGGGAAGTCCGCCTCGCCTTCCAATTGTCTCCTAGCAACAAGACAGTTTAGATCTAATGGATCTGCGGGAGCAACCGGGGTGGCTGAGTTGAAATGCACTTTCCAGAGGATGGGTCCTAACGTGTGTTTGTGTCCATGAGGGCCTTGGAATGGGGAGGTGGCACCGGGACCCTGAAGTATTCTCCTAAGCTTTGGCATAACTCCCATGCACAAGTTTCCTTGTGGAGACGAGATTTGTTCTGATGGGTGCCTCAGGAAATCCCCTCTGCTGGTATTGGAATCCAGGCTTTTGAGGAGACATGCCTGTAAACCACAGCAATGGATCTGATAATGGCCTCGGGTCCTGTCTGGTTCAATCTTCTTGGTATGAGTGGAGGTAGATGAGTGGAGGTAGATGCTCAGCCGGTATCAACTGCCCTTTTTTGTCCCGGGCGACATACACTATTGGGATGGCCCCAGGGACTTTGGAGGGTTCTCCTAATTTGTACGATTTTTGACAATGGAATGGGCAGAATTCCCATGGATTGGGTGGGGGCAGTCCTAATGTGTGGCTCCAGGGTCCCCAGCCTGGAGGGAGTGTGGCTCAGGACATTGAGGACAGAAGACTGAAAACAAAAACTCAGCTTAAGTTTGGGGACGTAGGTATGGCACGCCCGATCTACAAACCATGAGAAGAACTCTTCAGGATATGAAGAATGAGCGAGTCTGAGGCGCTTGCTCAGGCTTTTGTCTCTGGATTTTGTTTCAGCGATGGCCGTGGAATGTTGGGGAGGTCTCATGGGCCATGGACGAATCTTCCTCTCTGTGGATTTGGCCAGATCCCAATTGTTTTTCGTCAATCTGTGGGATGGGAGGACTCCTTTCAGGTTTGTTACCTCAGGTGTCCCACCAAAAGAGGAATTCCAAAGCAGAGCCCTGGGGAAGAGTGAAGGGACAACCCGAACTATGGTTAAAAATTGCGGCCTAGGGGCATGGCAAGCCCAATATGCTGTCTCTTCATATAGGCCCTGAGAGGCCTTACCTGAGGACTGGGCTCAGGCTGAGGGTCACAATGTGTGTTTGTGACCAATGTGGCCCGCAAGCATGGGCTGGGCCTCATGGGCCACGCTTGTTTCAACTACACTGAACGTTGGACAACATGCCAAACACAAAGTTTCTTGCCATGAGGAAAGATTTCTGATTTCTGCATCATTTTCAACCCTGGGCAGTGGTTGGAGATAAGGTCTAGGTTCTGGTGCCTGAAAACCGCAGTTGGGAAGAGATGACGACCTAAGGCCATGGCGGGTCCGATGTGCTCAGTGTGCGGCCAGCTGTCTGCGTGGGACCAGGATGTCCAGGCTCAGGCTGGGTCAGAAGGGGAAATAGTGCCCAGGTCAGCCTATATGTTTGGGGTACAGCCGAATGGCGTGCAGGTTGATCCTCATTTGCGGTTTCGGGGTAGCCCTGAGGGCAATGTTTGACTTCTGTAGGGCAGGCAGAGTGCGGCATTGTAATTCTGGATTGCCGAACTGGAGGGCTTGTGGGCCAGTAGTCTGAAGAGGGAGTCTGAGAACCCAAGCTAGGCCTAGGTTTCTGGGTGAGGATATGGCAGGCACAATCTACAGACCTCAATCGAGATCTCGTGCATCTGAAGTCAGGGCAAGGATCAGACGATCGCTCAGGTTGGACTTTCTGCCCTGATGGCCCTTTCTTGAAGGGGGTTGGATCACGAGGTCATGGGGGTTTTCCCACGATGGGAGTTGTGAGAAGCTCCAAACTGCAAAGATTCTTCTGCAGGACAATTGAGACCTGTTGGTTGGCTCCAGGCCAACGATTCCGAGCAGGGTTCTAAGGATGGATGGCTGGGTAGCCCACCTCGCATTCCAATGGTCTCCAAGCAACAAGACAGGTTAGATCTGCTGGATGTGGGGGGCAACCGAGGAGGCTGAGTTGAAATGGACTCTCCTGTGGATGTGTCCTAATATGTTTTTGTGTCTATGGAGACCTTGGAATGAAGCGGTGGCCCTGGGGCCCTGAAGGGTTCTCCTAAACAGAGGGTTTGACACAGCTCCAACGTGCATGTTTCCCATGTGTAGATGAGATTTGTTCTGATGGGTGAGTCAAGAAACAGCCATATGCTGGTATTGAAATCCAGGCCTCTGAGGAGAGATGCCTGGAAACCAAAGCAATGGATCCGATTAGTGCCTAGGGGCCTGTTCGTTCCTTTTTACCTCTGGGGACATCAGTCTACGGGTCTGAGTGCAGGTAGGTGCTCAGATGGGCTCAGATTGCCCCTGTTTGTCCTGGGAAGCCACAACTATTGGGATGGCCTCAGGGACTTTGGAGGTTATCCTACTAGTAGGGTTGTGGCCATTGGAATGGGCACATACAATTCCCTTGGAGAGGGCAAGTACAGTCCTCAGGTTTGGCTCCAGGGCCCTGAGCCTGTAGGGTGTGTAGGCCAGAGCTGTTTGGACAGTTGTCTGAAAACACAAACTCGGCTTATGTTTTGGGTCATAGGTATGGCAGGACTGATCTACAGACCATGAGGAGAACACTTTGGGATATGAAAAAAGGGCGAGTGTGAGGCTCTTGCTCAAGTTTTTGTCTCTGGATATCGTGTCACTCATGGTCGTGAAATTGCCGGGTGACTTCATGGGAAATGGACGAGTCATACTCTCTGGGGGTTCGGTCCGTCCAAAGAGTTTGGGGTCATTCTGGGGATGGAAGAAGTCCGTTTTTTTTGTTGTTGTTGTCGATTTGTTTCATTTTGTTTTTCAACCTCAGATGTCCCACCAAATGAGGGATTCCAGAGTAGAGCCCTGGGGTGGGGCGACTGGACAACCAGAAATCTGGTTAAAAATTGGGGACTAGCGACATGTCAAGCCCATTATGACATCTAATGGTCCAGCCACTGAGAGGACTTACTAGAGGACAGGACTCACGCTGACGTCACAATGCGTGTTTATGCTCTCGTCGCACGCAAGAATGGGCGGGGCCTCAGGGTGAATGCTGGTTTCTCCTACACTGAACGTTGGACAACATGCCAACCACAAGGTTTCTTGCCATGGGTCAGGAAGAGTTCTGATTTCTGCATCACAGTCACCCGTGGGCAGTGATTGGAGATAAGGTCTAGGTTCTGAAGCCTGAAAACTGAGGTAGGGAAGAGATGATGACCTAAGGCCATGGCAAGTCTGATGTGCTCAGCGTGCGGTCAGCTGTCTAGGTGTTGGTCAGCAGGTCCGGGCTCAGGTTGTGTCAGACAGTGCATTAGTGCCCAGGTTAGACTATATAATTTGGGTACATTCGAGTGCCGTGTAGGTTTATCCTCATTTAAGCTGCCTGGGCTGCTCATTAGGCAATATATTTTTTCTAGAGGGCAGGCAGAGTGCTTCATTGTCGGTCCGGAATTGCAAAACATGAGGGCTTCGGGGCCAGGAGAGTGAGGATGGAAGTCTGAGAACACAAGCTAGACTTCGGATTCAGGGTGAGGGCACGGCAGGTACCCCCTGGAGATCTGAACCAATATCTCATGCATCTGAAGTCAGGGCCAGGATCCGACGTTGGCTCAGGTTGGAGTTTCTGTGCATGACGGCCCCTTCATGAAGGGAGCGGAATCTCGAGGCCATGGAGGTTTTCCACGTTGGGAGATGTGGGATGCCCTTTTCAAGGATTCCTCCTGCGGGACAATTGAGACCTGTTGGACAGCTACAGGACATCCCATATGGAATGACTCCAGAGCACCGTTCCAGGATGGATGCCTGGGAAGTCCGCCTCGCCTTCCAATTGTCTCCTAGCAACAAGACAGTTTAGATCTAATGGATCTGCGGGAGCAACCGGTGTGGCTGAGTTGAAATGCACTTTCCAGAGGATGGGTCCTAACGTGTGTTTGTGTCCATGAGGGCCTTGGAATGGGGAGGTGGCACCGGGACCCTGAAGTATTCTCCTAAGCTTTGGCTTAGCTCCCATGCACAAGTTTCCTTGTGGATATCAGATTTGTTCTGATGGGTGCCTCAGGAAATCCCCTCTGCTGGTATTGAAATCCAGGCTTTTGAGGAGACATGCCTGTAAACCAAAGCAATGGATCTGATAATGGCCTCGGGTCCTGTCTGGTTCAATCTTCTTGGTATGAGTGGAGGTAGATGAGTGGAGGTAGATGCTCAGCCGGTATCAACTGCCCTTTTTTGTCCCGGGCGACCTACACTATTGGGATGGCCCCAGGGACTTTGGAGGGTTCTCCTAATTTGTACGATTTTTGACAATGGAATGGGCAGAATTTTCATGGATTGGGTGGGGGCAGTCCTAATGTGTGGCTCCAGGGGCCCCAGCCTGGAGGGAGTGTGGCTAAGGACTTTGAGGACAGAAGACTGAAAACACAAACTCAGCTTAAGTTTGGGGACGTAGGTATGGCACGCCCGATCTACAAACCATGAGAAGAACTCTTCAGGCTATGAAGAATGAGCGAGTCTGAGGCGCTTGTTCAGGCTTTTGTCTCTGACTTTTGTTTCAGCGATGGCCGTGGAATGTAGGGGAGGTCTCATGGGCCATGGACGAATCTTCCTCTCTGTGGATTTGGCCAGATCCCAATTGTTTTTCGTCAATCTGTGGGATGGGAGGACTCCTTTCAGGTTTGTTACCTCAGGTGTCCCACCAAAAGAGGAATTCCAAAGCAGAGCCCTGGGGAAGAGTGAAGGGACAACGCGAACTATGGTTAAAAATTGCGGCCTAGGGGCATGGCAAGCCCAATATGCTGTCTCTTCATATAGGCCCTGAGAGGCCTTACCTGAGAACTGGGCTCAGGCTGAGGGTCACAATGTGTGTTTGTGACCAATGTGGCCCGCAAGCATGGGCTGGGCCTCATGGGCCACGCTTGTTTCAACTACACTGAACGTTGGACAACATGCCAACCACAAGGTTTCTTGCCATGGGGAAAGAGTTCTGATTTCTGCATCATTTTCAACCCTGGGCAGTGTTTGGAGATAAGGTCTAGGTTCTGGTGCCTGAAAACCGCAGTTGGGAAGAGATGACGACCTAAGGCCATGGCGGGTCCGATGTGCTCAGTGTGCGGCCAGCTGTCTGGGTGGGACCAGGAGGTCCAGGCTCAGGCTGGGTCAGAAGGGGAAATAGTGCCCAGGTCAGCCTATATGTTTGGGGTACAGCCGAATGGCGTGCAGGTTGATCCTCATTTGCGGTTTCGGGGTAGCCCTGAGGGCAATATTTGACTTCTGTAGGGCAGGCAGAGTGTGGCATTGTAGTTCTGGATTGCCGGACTGGAGGGCTTGTGGGCCAGTAGTCTGAGGACGGAGTCTGAGAACCCAAGCTAGGCCTAGGTTTCTGGGTGAGGATATGGCAGGCACAATCTACAGACCTCAATCGAGATCTCATGCATCTGAAGTCAGGGCAAGGATCAGACGATCGCTCAGGTTGGACTTTCTGCCCTGATGGCCCTTTCTTGAAGGGGGTTGGATCACGAGGTCATGGAGGTTTTCCCACGATGGGAGTTGTGAGAAGCTCCAAACTGCAAAGATTCTTCTGCAGGACAATTGAGACCTGTTGGTTGGCTCCAGGCCAACGATTCCGAGCAGGGTTCTAAGGATGGATGGCTGGGTAGCCCACCTCGCATTCCAATGGTCTCCAAGCAACAAGACAGGTTAGATCTGCTGGATGTGGGGGGAAACCGAGGAGGCTGAGTTGAAATGGACTCTCCTGTGGATGTGTCCTAATATGTTTTTGTGTCTATGGAGACCTTGGAATGAAGCGGTGGACCTGGGGCCCTGAAGGGTTCTCCTAAACAGAGACTTTGACACAGCTCCAACGTGCATGTTTCCCATGTGTAGATGAGATTTGTTCTGATGGGTGAGTCAAGAAACAGCCATATGCTGGTATTGAAATCCAGGCCTCTGAGGAGAGATGCCTGGAAACCAAAGCAATGGATCCGATTAGTGCCTAGGGGCCTGTTCGTTCCTTTTTACCTCTGGGGACATCAGTCTACGGGTCTGAGTGCAGGTAGGTGCTCAGATGGGCTCAGATTGCCCCTGTTTGTCCTGGGAAGCCACAACTATTGGGATGGCCTCAGGGACTTTGGAGGTTATCCTACTAGTAGGGTTGTGGCCATTGGAATGGGCACATACAATTCCCTTGGAGAGGGCAAGTACAGTCCTCAGGTTTGGCTCCAGGGCCCTGAGCCTGTAGGGTGTGTATGCCAGAGCTGTTTGGACAGTTGTCTGAAAACACAAGCTCGGCTTATGTTTTGGGTCATAGGTATGGCAGGACTGATCTACAGACCATGAGGAGAACACTTCGGGATATGAAAAAAGGGCGAGTGTGAGGCTCTTGCTCAAGTTTTTGTCTCTGGATATCGTGTCACTCATGGTCGTGAAATTGCCGGGTGACATCATGGAAATGGACGAGTCTTACTCTCTGGGGGTTCGGTCCCGTCCAAAGAGTTTGGGGTCATTCTGGGGATGGAAGAAGTCCGTTTTTTTGTTGTTGTTGTCGATTTGTTCATTTTGTTTTTCAACCTAGATGTCACACCAAATGAGGGATTCCAGAGTAGAGCCCTTGGGTGGGGCGACTGGACAACCAGAAATCTGGTTAAAAATTGGGGACTAGGGACATGTCAAGCCCATTATGACATCTAATGGTCCAGCCACTGAGAGGACTTACTAGAGGACAGGACTCACGCTGAGGTCACAATGCGTGTTTATGCTCTCGTCGCACGCAAGAATGGGCGGGGCCTCAGGGTGAATGCTGGTTTCTCCTACACTGAACGTTGGACAACATGCCAACCACAAGGTTTCTTGCCATGGGTCAGGAAGAGTTCTGATTTCTGCATCACAGTCACCCGTGGGCAGTGATTGGAGATAAGTTCTAGGTTCTGAAGCCTGAAAACTGAGGTAGGGAAGAGATGATGACCTAAGGCCATGGCGGGTCTGATGTGCTCAGCGTGCGGTCAGCTGTCGGGGTTTGGTCAGCAGGTCCAGGCTCAGGTTGTGTCAGACAGTGCATTAGTGCCCAGGTTAGACTATATAATTTGGGTACATTCGAGTGCCGTGTAGGTTTATCCTCATTTAAGCTGCCTGGGCTGCTCATTAGGCAATATATTTTTTCTAGAGGGCAGGCAGAGTGCTTCATTGTCGGTCCGGAATCGCCAAACTTGAGGGCTTCGGGGCCAGGAGAGTGAGGACGGAAGTCTGAGAACACAAGCTAGACTTCGGATTCAGGGTGAGGGCACGGCAGGTACCCCCTGCAGATCTGAACCAACATCTCATGCATCTGAAGTCAGGGCGAGGATCCGACGTTGGCTCAGGTTGGAGTTTCTGTGCATGACGGCCCCTTCATGAAGGGAGCGGAATCTCGAGGCCATGGAGGTTTTCCACGTTGGGAGATATGGGATGCCCCCTTCAAGGATTCTTTCTGCGGGACAATTGAGACCTGTTGGACAGCTCCAGGACATCCCATATGGAATGACTCCAGAGCACCGTTCCAGGATGGATGCCTGGGAAGTCCGCCTCGCCTTCCAATTGTCTCCTAGCAACAAGACAGTTTAGATCTAATGGATCTGCGGGAGCAACCAGGTGGCTGAGTTGAAATGCACTTTCCAGAGGATGGGTCCTAACGTGTGTTTGTGTCCATGAGGGCCTTGGAATGGGGAGGTGGCACTGGGACCCTGAAGTATTCTCCTAAGCTTTGGCTTAGCTCCCATGCACAAGTTTCCTTGTGGATATCAGATTTGTTCTGTTGGGTGCCTCAGGAAATCCCCTCTGCTGGTATTGAAATCCAGGCTTTTGAGGAGACATGCCTGTAAACCAAAGCAATGGATCTGATAATGGCCTCGGGTCCTGTCTGGTTCAATCTTCTTGGTATGAGTGGAGGTAGATGAGTGGAGGTAGATGATCAGCCGATATCAACTGCCCTTTTTTGTCCCGGGCGACCTACACTATTGGGATGGCCCCAGGGACTTTGGAGGGTTCTCCTAATTTGTACGATTTTTGACAATGGAATGGGCAGAATTCCCATGGATTGGGTGGGGGCAGTCCTAATGTGTGGCTCCAGGGGCCCCAGCCTGGAGGGAGTGTGGCTAAGGACTTTGAGGACAGAAGACTGAAAACACAAACTCAGCTTAAGTTTGGGGACGTAGGTATGGCACGCCCGATCTACAAACCATGAGAAGAACTCTTCAGGATATGAAGAATGAGCGAGTCTGAGGCGCTTGCTCAGGCTTTTGTCTCTGACTTTTGTTTCAGCGATGGCCGTGGAATGTTGGGGAGGTCTCATGGGCCATGGACGAATCTTCCTCTCTGTGGATTTGGCCCGATCCCAATTGTTTTTCGTCAATCTGTGGGATGGGAGGACTCCTTTCAGGTTTGTTACCTCAGGTGTCCCACCAAAAGAGGAATTCCAAAGCAGAGCCCTGGGGAAGAGTGAAGGGACAACCCGAACTATGGTTAAAAATTGCGGCCTAGGGGCATGGCAAGCCCAATATGCTGTCTCTTCATATAGGCCCTGAGAGGCCTTACCTGAGGACTGGGCTCAGGCTGAGGGTCACAATGTGTGTTTGTGACCAATGTGGCCCGCAAGCATGGGCTGGGCCTCATGGGCCACGCTTGTTTCAACTACACTGAACGATGGACAACATGCCAAACACAAAGTTTCTTGCCATGAGGAAAGAGTTCTGATTTCTGCATCATTTTCAACCCTGGGCAGTGGTTGGAGATAAGGTCTAGGTTCTGGTGCCTGAAAACCGCAGTTGGGAAGAGATGACGACCTAAGGCCATGGCGGGTCCGATGTGCTCAGTGTGCGGCCAGCTGTCTGGGTGGGACCAGGAGGTCCAGGCTCAGGCTGGGTCAGAAGGGGAAATAGTGCCCAGGTCAGCCTATATATTTGGGGTACAGCCGAATGGCGTGCAGGTTGATCCTCATTTGCGGTTTCGGGGTAGCCCTGAGGGCAATGTTTGACTTCTTTAGGGCAGGCAGAGTGCGGCATTGTAGTTCTGGATTGCCGAACTGGAGGGCTTGTGGGCCAGTAGTCTGAGGACGGAGTCTGAGAACCCAAGCTAGGCCTAGGTTACTGGGTGAGGATATGGCAGGCACAATCTACAGACCTCAATCGAGATCTCGTGCATCTGAAGTCAGGGCAAGGATCAGACGATTGCTCAGGTTGGACTTTCTGCCCTGATGGCCCTTTCTTGAAGGGGGTTGGATCACGAGGTCATGGGGGTTTTCCCACGATGGGAGTTGTGAGAAGCTCCAAACTGCAAAGATTCTTCTGCAGGACAATTGAGACCTGTTGGTTGGCTCCAGGCCAACGATTCCAAGCAGGGTTCTAAGGATGGATGGCTGGGTAGCCCACCTCGCATTCCAATGGTCTCCAAGCAACAAGACAGGTTAGATCTGCTGGATGTGGGGGGCAACCGAGGAGGCTGAGTTGAAATGGACTCTCCTGTGGATGTGTCCTAATATGTTTTTGTGTCTATGGAGACCTTGGAATGAAGCGGTGGCCCTGGGGCCCTGAAGGGTTCTCCTAAACATAGGCTTTGACACAGCTCCAACGTGCATGTTTCCCATGTGTAGATGAGATTTGTTCTGATGGTTGAGTCAAGAAACAGCCATATGCTGGTTTTGAAATCCAGGCCTCTGAGGAGAGATGCCTGGAAACCAAAGCAATGGATCCGATTAGTGACTAGGGGCCTGTTCGTTCCTTTTGACCTCTGGGGACATCAGTCTACGGGTCTGAGTGCAGGTAGGTGCTCAGATGGGCTCAGATTGCCCCTGTTTGTCCTGGGAAGCCACAACTATTGGGATGGCCTCAGGGACTTTGGAGGTTATCCTACTAGTAGGGTTGTGGCCATTGGAATGGGCACATACAATTCCCTTGGAGAGGGCAAGTACAGTCCTCAGGTTTGGCTCCAGGGCCCTGAGCCTGTAGGGTGTGTAGGCCAGAGCTGTTTGGACAGTTGTCTGAAAACACAAACTCGGCTTATGTTTTGGGTCATAGGTATGGCAGGACTGATCTACAGACCATGAGGAGAACACTTCGGGATATGAAAAAAGGGCGAGTGTGAGGCTCTTGCTCAAGTTTTTGTCTCTGGATATCGTGTCACTCATGGTCGTGAAATTGCCGGGTGACTTCATGGGAAATGGACGAGTCTTACTCTCTGGGGGTTCACTCCCGTCCAAAGAGTTTGGGGTCATTCTGGGGATGGAAGAAGTCCGTTTTTTTGTTGTTGTTTTCGATTTGTTTCATTTTGTTTTTCAACCTCAGATGTCCCACCAAATGAGGGATTCCAGAGTAGAGCCCTGGGGTGGGGCGACTGGACAACCAGAAATCTGGTTAAAAATTGGGGACTAGGGACATGTCAAGCCCATTATGACATCTAATGGTCCAGCCACTGAGAGGACTTACTAGAGGACAGGACTCACGCTGAGGTCACAATGCGTGTTTATGCTCTCGTCGCACGCAAGAATGGGCAGGGCCTCAGGGTGAATGCTGGTTTCTCCTACACTGAACGTTGGACAACATGCCAACCACAAGGTTTCTTGCCATGGGTCAGGAAGAGTTCTGATTTCTGCATCACAGTCACCCGTGGGCAGTGATTGGAGATAAGGTCTAGGTTCTGAAGCCTGAAAACTGAGGTAGGGAAGAGATGATGACCTAAGGCCATGGCGGGTCTGATGTGCTCAGCGTGCGGTCAGCTGTCTGGGTGTTGGTCAGCAGGTCCGGGCACAGGTTGTGTCAGACAGTGCATTAGTGCCCAGGTTAGACTATATAATTTGGGTACATTCGAGTGCCGTGTAGGTTTATCCTCATTTAAGCTGCCTGGGCTGCTCATTAGGCAATATATTTTTTCTAGAGAGCAGGCAGAGTGCTTCATTGTCGGTCCGGAATTGCCAAACTTGAGGGCTTCGGGGCCAGGAGAGTGAGGACGGAAGTCTGAGAACACAAGCTAGACTTCGGATTCAGGGTGAGGGCACGGCAGGTACCCCCTGCAGATCTGAACCAATATCTCATGCATCTGAAGTCAGGGCGAGGATCCCACGTTGGCTCAGGTTGGAGTTTCTGTGCATGACGGCCCCTTCATGAAGGGAGCGGAATCTCGAGGCCATGGAAGTTTTCCACGTTGGGAGATGTGGGATGCCCCCTTCAAGGATTCCTTCTGTGGGACAATTGAGACCTGTTGGACAGCTCCAGGACATCCCATATGGAATGACTCCAGAGCACCATTCCAGGATGGATGCCTGGGAAGTCCGCCTCGCCTTCCAATTGTCTCCTAGCAACAAGACAGTTTAGATCTAATGGATCTGCGGGAGCAACCGGGGTGGCTGAGTTGAAATGCACTTTCCAGAGGATGGGTCCTAACGTGTGTTTGTGTCCATGAGGGCCTTGGAATGGGGAGGTGGCACCGGGACCCTGAAGTATTCTCCTAAGCTTTGGCTTAGCTCCCATGCACAAGTTTCCTTGTGGAGACGAGATTTGTTCTGATGGGTGCATCAGGAAATCCCCTCTGCTAGTATTGGAATCCAGGCTTTGAGGAGACATGCCTGTAAACCAAATCAATGGATCCGATAATGGCCTCGGGTCCTGTCTGGTTCAATCTTCTTGGTATGAGTGGAGGTAGATGAGTGGAGGTAGATGCTCAGCCGGTATCAACTGCCCTTTTTTGTCCCGGGCGACCTACACTATTGGGATGGCCCCAGGGACTTTGGAGGGTTCTCCTAATTTGTACGATTTTTGACAATGGAATGGGCAGAATTCCCATGGATTGGGTGGGGGCAGTCCTAATGTGTGGCTCCAGGGGCCCCAGCCTGGAGGGAGTGTGGCTCAGGACATTGAGGACAGAAGACTGAAAACACAAACTCAGCTTAAGTTTGGGGACGTAGGTATGGCACGCCCGATCTACAAACCATGAGAAGAACTCTTCAGGATATGAAGAATGAGCGAGTCTGAGGCGCTTGCTCAGGCTTTTGTCTCTGGATTTTGTTTCAGCGATGGCCGTGGAATGTTGGGGAGGTCTCATGGGCCATGGACGAATCTTCCTATCTGTGGATTTGGCCCCATCCCAATTGTTTTTCGTCAATCTGTGGGATGGGAGGACTCCTTTCAGGTTTGTTACCTCAGGTGTCCCACCAAAAGAGGAATTCCAAAGCAGAGCCCTGGGGAAGAGTGAAGGAACAACCCGAACTATGGTTAAAAATTGCGGCCTAGGGGCATGGCAAGCCCAATATGCTGTCTCTTCATATAGGCCCTGAGAGGCCTTACCTGAGGACTGGGCTCAGGCTGAGGGTCACAATGTGTGTTTGTGACCAATGTGGCCCGCAAGCATGGGCTGGGCCTCATGGGCCACGCTTGTTTCAACTACACTGAACGTTGGACAACATGCCTACTTGCCATGGGGAAAGAGTTCTGATTTCTGCATCATTTTCAACCCTGGGCAGTGGTTGGAGATAAGGTCTAGTTTCTGGTGCCTGAAAACCGCAGTTGGGAAGAGATGACGACCTAAGGCCATGGCGGGTCCGATGTATTCAGTGTGCGGCCAGCTGTCTGGGTGGGACCAGGAGGTCCAGGCTCAGGCTGGGTCAGAAGGGGAAATAGTGCCCAGGTCAGCCTACATGTTTGGGGTACAGCCGAATGGCGTGCAGGTTGATCCTCATTGACGGTTTCGGGGTAGCCCTGAGGGCAATGTTTGACTTCTGTAGGGCAGGCAGAGTGTGGCATTGTAGTTCTGGATTGCCCAACTGGAGAGCTTGTGGGCCAGTAGTCTGAGGACGGAGTCTGAGAACCCAAGCTAGGCCTAGGTTTCTGGGTGAGGATATGGCAGGCACAATCTACAGACCTCAATCGAGATCTCGTGCATCTGAAGTCAGGGCAAGGATCAGACGATCGCTCAGGTTGGACTTTCTGCCCTGATGGCCCTTTCTTGAAGGGGGTTGGATCACGAGGTCATGGGGGTTTTCCCACGATGGGAGTTGTGAGAAGCTCCAAACTGCAAAGATTCTTCTGCAGGACAATTGAGACCTGTTGGTTGGCTCCAGGCCAACGATTCCGAGCAGGGTTCTAAGGATGGATGGCTGGGTAGCCCACCTCGCATTCCAATGGTCTCCAAGCAACAAGACAGGTTAGATCTGCTGGATGTGGGGGGCAACCGAGGAGGCTGAGTTGAAATGGACTCTCCTGTGGATGTGTCCTAATATGTTTTTGTGTCTATGGAGACTTTGGAATGAAGCGGTGGCCCTGGGGCCCTGAAGGGTTCTCCTAAACAGAGGCTTTGACACAGCTCCAACGTGCATGTTTCCCATGTGTAGATGAGATTTGTTCTGATGGGTGAGTCAAGAAACAGCCATATGCTGGTATTGAAATCCAGGCCTCTGAGGAGAGATGCCTGGAAACCAAAGCAATGGATCCGATTAGTGCCTAGGGGCCTGTTCGTTCCTTTTTACCTCTGGGGACATCAGTCTACGGGACTGAGTGCAGGTAGGTGCTCAGATGGGCTCAGATTGCCCCTGTTTGTCCTGGGAAGCCACAACTATTGGGATGGCCTCAGGGACTTTGGAGGTTATCCTACTAGTAGGGTTGTGGCCATTGGAATGGGCACATACAATTCCCTTGGAGAGGGCAAGTACAGTCCTCAGGTTTGGCTCCAGGGCCCTGAGCCTGTAGGGTGTGTAGGCCAGAGCTGTTTGGACAGTTGTCTGAAAACACAAACTCGGCTTATGTTTTGGTTCATAGGTATGGCAGGACTGATCTACAGACCAT
Organism: Mustela nivalis; assembly: GCF_964662115.1. Lineage (NCBI taxonomy): Eukaryota > Metazoa > Chordata > Mammalia > Carnivora > Mustelidae > Mustela > Mustela nivalis. Next base: position 34,739 of record NW_028135377.1, read on the forward strand.
GAGGAGAACACTTTGGGATATGAAAAAAGGGCGAGTGTGAGGCTCTTGCTCAAGTTTTTGTCTCTGGATATCGTGTCACTCATGGTCGTGAAATTGCCGGGTGACTTCATGGGAAATGGACGAGTCTTACTCTCTGGGGGTTCGGTCCCTTCCAAAGAGTTTGGGGTCATTCTGGGGATGGAAGAAGTCCGTTTTTTTTTGTTGTTGTTGTCGATTTGTTTCATTTTGTTTTTCAACCTCAGATGTCCCACCAAATGAGGGATTCCAGAGTAGAGCCCTGGGTTGGGGCGACTGGACAACCAGAAATCTGGTTAAAAATTGGGGACTAGGGACATGTCAAGCCCATTATGACATCTAATGGTCCAGCCACTGAGAGGACTTACTAGAGGACAGGACTCACGCTGAGGTCACAATGCGTGTTTATGCTCTCGTCGCACGCAAGAATGGGCGGGGCCTCAGGGTGAATGCTGGTTTCTCCTTCACTGAACGTTGGACAACATGCCAACCACAAGGTTTCTTACCATGGGTCAGGAAGAGTTCTGATTTCTGCATCACAGTCACCCGTGGGCAGTGATTGGAATAAGTTCTAGGTTCTGAAGCCTGAAAACTGAGGTAGGGAAGAGATGATGACCTAAGGCCATGGCGGGTCTGATGTGCTCAGCGTGCGGTCAGCTGTCTGGGTGTTGGTCAGCAGGTCCAGGCTCAGGTTGTGTCAGACAGTGCATTAGTGCCCAGGTTAGACTATATAATTTGGGTACATTCGAGTGCCGTGTAGGTTTATCCTCATTTAAGCTGCCTGGGCTGCTCATTAGGCAATATATTTTTATTAGAGGGCAGGCAGAGTGCTTCATTGTCGGTCCGGAATTGCCAAACTTGAGGGCTTCGGGGCCAGGAGAGTGAGGACGGAAGTCTGAGAACACAAGCTAGACTTCGGATTCAGGGTGAGGGCACGGCAGGTACCCCCTGCAGATCTGAACCAATATCTCATGCATCTGAAGTCAGGGCGAGGATCCGACGTTGGCTCAGGTTGGAGTTTCTGTGCATGACGGCCCCTTCATGAAGGGAGCGGAATCTCGAGGCCATGGAGGTTTTCCACGTTCGGAGATGTGGGATGCCCCCTTCAAGGATTCCTTCTGCGGGACAATTGAGACCTGATGGACAGCTCCAGGACATCCCATATGGAATGACTCCAGAGCACCGTTCGAGGATGGATGCCTGGGAAGTCCGCCTCGCCTTCCAATTGTCTCCTAGCAACAAGACAGTTTAGATCTAATGGATCTGCGGGAGCAACCAGGTGGCTGAGTTGAAATGCACTTTCCAGAGGATGGGTCCTAACGTGTGTTTGTGTCCATGAGGGCCTTGGAATGGGGAGGTGGCACTGGGACCCTGAAGTATTCTCCTAAGCTTTGGCTTAGCTCCCATGCACAAGTTTCCTTGTGGATATCAGATTTGTTCTGATGGGTGCCTCAGGAAATCCCCTCTGCTGGTATTGAAATCCAGGCTTTTGAGGAGACATGCCAGTAAACCAAAGCAATGGATCTGATAATGGCCTCGGGTCCTGTCTGGTTCAATCTTCTTGGTATGAGTGGAGGTAGATGAGTGGAGGTAGATGCTCAGCCGATATCAACTGCCCTTTTTTGTCCCGGGCGACCTACACTATTGGGATGGCCCCAGGGACTTTGGAGGGTTCTCCTAATTTGTACGATTTTTGACAATGGAATGGGCAGAATTCCCATGGATTGGGTGGGGGCAGTCCTAATGTGTGGCTCCAGGGGCCCCAGCCTGGAGGGAGTGTGGCTAAGGACTTTGAGGACAGAAGACTGAAAACACAAACTCAGCTTAAGTTTGGGGACGTAGGTATGGCACGCCCGATCTACAAACCATGAGAAGAACTCTTCAGGATATGAAGAATGAGCGAGTCTGAGGCGCTTCCTCAGGCTTTTGTCTCTGACTTTTGTTTCAGCGATGGCCGTGGAATGTTGGGGAGGTCTCATGGGCCATGGACGAATCTTCCTCTCTGTGGATTTGGCCCGATCCCAATTGTTTTTCGTCAATCTGTGGGATGGGAGGACTCCTTTCAGGTTTGTTACCTCAGGTGTCCCACCAAAAGAGGAATTCCAAAGCAGAGCCCTGGGGAAGAGTGAAGGGACAACCCGAACTATGGTTAAAAATTGCGGCCTAGGGGCATGGCAAGCCCAATATGCTGTCTCTTCATATAGGCCCTGAGAGGCCTTACCTGAGGACTGGGCTCAGGCTGAGGGTCACAATGTGTGTTTGTGACCAATGTGGCCCGCAAGCATGGGCTGGGCCTCATGGGCCACGCTTGTTTCAACTACACTGAACGATGGACAACATGCCAAACACAAAGTTTCTTGCCATGAGGAAAGAGTTCTGATTTCTGCATCATTTTCAACCCTGGGCAGTGGTTGGAGATAAGGTCTAGGTTCTGGTGCCTGAAAACCGCAGTTGGGAAGAGATGACGACCTAAGGCCATGGCGGGTCCGATGTGCTCAGTGTGCGGCCAGCTGTCTGGGTGGGACCAGGAGGTCCAGGCTCAGGCTGGGTCAGAAGGGGAAATAGTGCCCAGGTCAGCCTATATATTTGGGGTACAGCCGAATGGCGTGCAGGTTGATCCTCATTTGCGGTTTCGGGGTAGCCCTGAGGGCAATGTTTGACTTCTGTAGGGCAGGCAGAGTGCGGCATTGTAGTTCTGGATTGCCGAACTGGAGGGCTTGTGGGCCAGTAGTCTGAGGACGGAGTCTGAGAACCCAAGCTAGGCCTAGGTTTCTGGGTGAGGATATGGCAGGCACAATCTACAGACCTCAATCGAGATCTCGTGCATCTGAAGTCAGGGCAAGGATCAGACGATTGCTCAGGACGGACTTTCTGCCCTGATGGCCCTTTCTTGAAGGGGGTTGGATCACGAGGTCATGGGGGTTTTCCCACGATGGGAGTTGTGAGAAGCTCCAAACTGCAAAGATTCTTCTGCAGGACAATTGAGACCTGTTGGTTGGCTCCAGGCCAACGATTCCAAGCAGGGTTCTAAGGATGGATGGCTGGGTAGCCCACCTCGCATTCCAATGGTCTCCAAGCAACAAGACAGGTTAGATCTGCTGGATGTGGGGGGCAACCGAGGAGGCTGAGTTGAAATGGACTCTCCTGTGGATGTGTCCTAATATGTTTTTGTGTCTATGGAGACCTTGGAATGAAGCGGTGGCCCTGGGGCCCTGAAGGGTTCTCCTAAACATAGGCTTTGACACAGCTCCAACGTGCATGTTTCCCATGTGTAGATGAGATTTGTTCTGATGGTTGAGTCAAGAAACAGCCATATGCTGGTTTTGAAATCCAGGCCTCTGAGGAGAGATGCCTGGAAACCAAAGCAATGGATCCGATTAGTGCCTAGGGGCCTGTTCGTTCCTTTTGACCTCTGGGGACATCAGTCTACGGGTCTGAGTGCAGGTAGGTGCTCAGATGGGCTCAGATTGCCCCTGTTTGTCCTGGGAAGCCACAACTATTGGGATGGCCTCAGGGACTTTGGAGGTTATCCTACTAGTAGGGTTGTGGCCATTGGAATGGGCACATACAATTCCCTTGGAGAGGGCAAGTACAGTCCTCAGGTTTGGCTCCAGGGCCCTGAGCCTGTAGGGTGTGTAGGCCAGAGCTGTTTGGACAGTTGTCTGAAAACACAAACTCGGCTTATGTTTTGGGTCATAGGTATGGCAGGACTGATCTACAGACCATGAGGAGAACACTTCGGGATATGAAAAAAGGGCGAGTGTGAGGCTCTTGCTCAAGTTTTTGTCTCTGGATATCGTGTCACTCATGGTCGTGAAATTGCCGGGTGACTTCATGGGAAATGGACGAGTCTTACTCTCTGGGGGTTCACTCCCGTCCAAAGAGTTTGGGGTCATTCTGGGGATGGAAGAAGTCCGTTTTTTTGTTGTTGTTTTCGATTTGTTTCATTTTGTTTTTCAACCTCAGATGTCCCACCAAATGAGGGATTCCAGAGTAGAGCCCTGGGGTGGGGCGACTGGACAACCAGAAATCTGGTTAAAAATTGGGGACTAGGGACATGTCAAGCCCATTATGACATCTAATGGTCCAGCCACTGAGAGGACTTACTAGAGGACAGGACTCACGCTGAGGTCACAATGCGTGTTTATGCTCTCGTCGCACGCAAGAATGGGCAGGGCCTCAGGGTGAATGCTGGTTTCTCCTACACTGAACGTTGGACAACATGCCAACCACAAGGTTTCTTGCCATGGGTCAGGAAGAGTTCTGATTTCTGCATCACAGTCACCTGTGGGCAGTGATTGGAGATAAGGTCTAGGTTCTGAAGCCTGAAAACTGAGGTAGGGAAGAGATGATGACCTAAGGCCATGGCGGGTCTGATGTGCTCAGCGTGCGGTCAGCTGTCTGGGTGTTGGTCAGCAGGTCCGGGCACAGGTTGTGTCAGACAGTGCATTAGTGCCCAGGTTAGACTATATAATTTGGGTACATTCGAGTGCCGTGTAGGTTTATCCTCATTTAAGCTGCCTGGGCTGCTCATTAGGCAATATATTTTTTCTAGAGAGCAGGCAGAGTGCTTCATTGTCGGTCCGGAATTGCCAAACTTGAGGGCTTCGGGGCCAGGAGAGTGAGGACGGAAGTCTGAGAACACAAGCTAGACTTCGGATTCAGGGTGAGGGCACGGCAGGTACCCCCTGCAGATCTGAACCAATATCTCATGCATCTGAAGTCAGGGCGAGGATCCCACGTTGGCTCAGGTTGGAGTTTCTGTGCATGACGGCCCCTTCATGAAGGGAGCGGAATCTCGAGGCCATGGAAGTTTTCCACGTTGGGAGATGTGGGATGCCCCCTTCAAGGATTCCTTCTGTGGGACAATTGAGACCTGTTGGACAGCTCCAGGACATCCCATATGGAATGACTCCAGAGCACCATTCCAGGATGGATGCCTGGGAAGTCCGCCTCGCCTTCCAATTGTCTCCTAGCAACAAGACAGTGTAGATCTAATGGATCTGCGGGAGCAACCGGGGTGGCTGAGTTGAAATGCACTTTCCAGAGGATGGGTCCTAACGTGTGTTTGTGTCCATGAGGGCCTTGGAATGGGGAGGTGGCACCGGGACCCTGAAGTATTCTCCTAAGCTTTGGCTTAGCTCCCATGCACAAGTTTCCTTGTGGAGACGAGATTTGTTCTGATGTGTGCATCAGGAAATCCCCACTGCTAGTATTGGAATCCAGGCTTTGAGGAGACATGCCTGTAAACCAAAGCAATGGATCCGATAATGGCCTCGGGTCCTGTCTGGTTCAATCTTCTTGGTATGAGTGGAGGTAGATGAGTGGAGGTAGATGCTCAGCCGGTATCAACTGCCCTTTTTTGTCCCGGGCGACCTACACTATTGGGATGGCCCCAGGGACTTTGGAGGGTTCTCCTAATTTGTACGATTTTTGACAATGGAATGGGCAGAATTCCCATGGATTGGGTGGGGGCAGTCCTAATGTGTGGCTCCAGGGGCCCCAGCCTGGAGGGAGTGTGGCTCAGGACATTGAGGACAGAAGACTGAAAACACAAACTCAGCTTAAGTTTGGGGACGTAGGTATGGCACGCCCGATCTACAAACCATGAGAAGAACTCTTCAGGATATGAAGAATGAGCGAGTCTGAGGCGCTTGCTCAGGCTTTTGTCTCTGGATTTTGTTTCAGCGATGGCCGTGGAATGTTGGGGAGGTCTCATGGGCCATGGACGAATCTTCCTCTCTGTGGATTTGGCCCGATCCCAATTGTTTTTCGTCAATCTGTGGGATGGGAGGACTCCTTTCAGGTTTGTTACCTCAGGTGTCCCACCAAAAGAGGAATTCCAAAGCAGAGCCCTGGGGAAGAGTGAAGGAACAACCCGAACTATGGTTAAAAATTGCGGCCTAGGGGCATGGCAAGCCCAATATGCTGTCTCTTCATATAGGCCCTGAGAGGCCTTACCTGAGGACTGGGCTCAGGCTGAGGGTCACAATGTGTGTTTGTGACCAATGTGGCCCGCAAGCATGGGCTGGGCCTCATGGGCCACGCTTGTTTCAACTACACTGAACGTTGGACAACATGCCTACTTGCCATGGGGAAAGAGTTCTGATTTCTGCATCATTTTCAACCCTGGGCAGTGGTTGGAGATAAGGTCTAGTTTCTGGTGCCTGAAAACCGCAGTTGGGAAGAGATGACGACCTAAGGCCATGGCGGGTCCGATGTATTCAGTGTGCGGCCAGCTGTCTGGGTGGGACCAGGAGGTCCAGGCTCAGGCTGGGTCAGAAGGGGAAATAGTGCCCAGGTCAGCCTATATGTTTGGGGTACAGCCGAATGGCGTGCAGGTTGATCCTCATTGGCGGTTTCGGGGTAGCCCTGAGGGCAATGTTTGACTTCTGTAGGGCAGGCAGAGTGTGGCATTGTAGTTCTGGATTGCCCAACTGGAGAGCTTGTGGGCCAGTAGTCTGAGGACGGAGTCTGAGAACCCAAGCTAGGCCTAGGTTTCTGGGTGAGGATATGGCAGGCACAATCTACAGACCTCAATCGAGATCTCGTGCATCTGAAGTCAGGGCAAGGATCAGACGATCGCTCAGGTTGGACTTTCTGCCCTGATGGCCCTTTCTTGAAGGGGGTTGGATCACGAGGTCATGGGGGTTTTCCCACGATGGGAGTTGTGAGAAGCTCCAAACTGCAAAGATTCTTCTGCAGGACAATTGAGACCTGTTGGTTGGCTCCAGGCCAACGATTCCGAGCAGGGTTCTAAGGATGGATGGCTGGGTAGCCCACCTCGCATTCCAATGGTCTCCAAGCAACAAGACAGGTTAGATCTGCTGGATGTGGGGGGCAACCGAGGAGGCTGAGTTGAAATGGACTCTCCTGTGGATGTGTCCTAATATGTTTTTGTGTCTATGGAGACTTTGGAATGAAGCGGTGGCCCTGGGGCCCTGAAGGGTTCTCCTAAACAGAGGCTTTGACACAGCTCCAACGTGCATGTTTCCCATGTGTAGATGAGATTTGTTCTGATGGGTGAGTCAAGAAACAGCCATATGCTGGTATTGAAATCCAGGCCTCTGAGGAGAGATGCCTGGAAACCAAAGCAATGGATCCGATTAGTGCCTAGGGGCCTGTTCGTTCCTTTTTACCTCTGGGGACATCAGTCTACGGGACTGAGTGCAGGTAGGTGCTCAGATGGGCTCAGATTGCCCCTGTTTGTCCTGGGAAGCCACAACTATTGGGATGGCCTCAGGGACTTTGGAGGTTATCCTACTAGTAGGGTTGTGGCCATTGGAATGGGCACATACAATTCCCTTGGAGAGGGCAAGTACAGTCCTCAGGTTTGGCTCCAGGGCCCTGAGCCTGTAGGGTGTGTAGGCCAGAGCTGTTTGGACAGTTGTCTGAAAACACAAACTCGGCTTATGTTTTGGTTCATAGGTATGGCAGGACTGATCTACAGACCATGAGGAGAACACTTTGGGATATGAAAAAAGGGCGAGTGTGAGGCTCTTGCTCAAGTTTTTGTCTCTGGATATCGTGTCACTCATGGTCGTGAAATTGCCGGGTGACTTCATGGGAAATGGACGAGTCTTACTCTCTGGGGGTTCGGTCCCGTCCAAAGAGTTTGGGGTCATTCTGGGGATGGAAGAAGTCCGTTTTTTTTTGTTGTTGTTGTCGATTTGTTTCATTTTGTTTTTCAACCTCAGATGTCCCACCAAATGAGGGATTCCAGAGTAGAGCCCTGGGTTGGGGCGACTGGACAACCAGAAATCTGGTTAAAAATTGGGGACTAGGGACATGTCAAGCCCATTATGACATCTAATGGTCCAGCCACTGAGAGGACTTACTAGAGGACAGGACTCACGCTGAGGTCACAATGCGTGTTTATGCTCTCGTCGCACGCAAGAATGGGCGGGGCCTCAGGGTGAATGCTGGTTTCTCCTTCACTGAACGTTGGACAACATGCCAACCACAAGGTTTCTTACCATGGGTCAGGAAGAGTTCTGATTTCTGCATCACAGTCACCCGTGGGCAGTGATTGGAGATAAGGTCTAGGTTCTGAAGCCTGAAAACTGAGGTAGGGAAGAGATGATGACCTAAGGCCATGGCGGGTCTGATGTGCTCAGCGTGCGGTCAGCTGTCTGGGTGTTGGTCAGCAGGTCCAGGCTCAGGTTGTGTCAGACAGTGCATTAGTGCCCAGGTTAGACTATATAATTTGGGTACATTCGAGTGCCGTGTAGGTTTATCCTCATTTAAGCTGCCTGGGCTGCTCATTAGGCAATAATTTTTTCTAGAGGGCAGGCAGAGTGCTTCATTGTCGGTCCGGAATTGCCAAACTTGAGGGCTTCGGGGCCAGGAGTGTGAGGACGGAAGTCTGAGAACACAAGCTAGACTTCGGATTCAGGGTGAGGGCACGGCAGGTACCCCCTGCAGATCTGAACCAATATCTCATGCATCGGAAGTCAGGGCGAGGATCCGACGTTGGCTCAGGTTGGAGTTTCTGTGCATGACGGCCCCTTCATGAAGGGAGTGGAATCTCGAGGCCATGGAGGTTTTCCACGTTGGGAGATATGGGATGCCCCCTTCAAGGATTCCTTCTGCGGGACAATTGAGACCTGTTGGACAGCTCCAGGACATCCCATATGGAATGACTCCAGAGCACCGTTCGAGGATGGATGCCTGGGAAGTCCGCCTCGCCTTCCAATTGTCTCCTAGCAACAAGACAGTTTAGATCTAATGGATCTGCGGGAGCAACCGGGGTGGCTGAGTTGAAATGCACTTTCCAGAGGATGGGTCCTAACGTGTTTGTGTCCATGAGGGCCTTGGAATGGGGAGGTGGCACCGGGACCCTGAAGTATTCTCCTAAGCTTTGGCTTAGCTCCCATGCACAAGTTTCCTTGTGGAGACGAGATTTGTTCTGATGGGTGCCTCAGGAAATCCCCTCTGCTGGTATTGAAATCCAGGCTTTTGAGGAGACATGCCTGTAAACCAAAGCAATGGATCCGATAATGGCCTCGGGTCCTGTCTGGTTCAATCTTCTTGGTATGAGTGGAGGTAGATGAGTGGAGGTAGATGCTCAGCCGGTATCAACTGCCCTTTTTTGTCCCGGGCGACCTACACTATTGGGATGGCCCAGGGACTTTGGAGGGTTCTCCTAATTTGTACGATTTTTGACAATGGAATGGGCAGAATTCCCATGGATTGGGTGGGGGCAGTCCTAATGTGTGGCTCCAGGGGCCCCAGCCTGGAGGGAGTGCGGCTCAGGACATTGAGGACAGAAGACTGAAAACACAAACTCAGCTTAAGTTTGGGGACGTAGGTATGGCACGCCCGATCTACAAACCCTGAGAAGAACTCTTCAGGATATGAAAATGAGCGAGTCTGAGGCGCTTCCTCAGGCTTTTGTCTCTGGATTTTGTTTCAGCGATGGCCGTGGAATGTTGGGGAGGTCTCATGGGCCATGGACGAATCTTCCTCTCTGTGGATTTGGGGCGATCCCAATTGTTTTTCGTCAATCTGTGGGATGGGAGGACTCCTTTCAGGTTTGTTACCTCAGGTGTCCCACCAAAAGAGGAATTCCAAAGCAGAGCCCTGGGGAAGAGTGAAGGAACAACCCGAACTATGGTTAAAAATTGCGGCCTAGGGGCATGGCAAGCCCAATATGCTGTCTCTTCATATAGGCCCTGAGAGGCCTTACCTGAGGACTGGGCTCAGGCTGAGGGTCACAATGTGTGTTTGTGACCAATGTGGCCCGCAAGCATGGGCTGGGCCTCATGGGCCACGCTTGTTTCAACTACACTGAACGTTGGACAACATGCCTACTTGCCATGGGGAAAGAGTTCTGATTTCTGCATCATTTTCAACCCTGGGCAGTGGTTGGAAATAAGGTCTAGTTTCTGGTGCCTGAAAACCGCAGTTGGGAAGAGATGACGACCTAAGGCCATGGCGGGTCCGATGTATTCAGTGTGCGGCCAGCTGTCTGGATGGGACCAGGAGGTCCAGGCTCAGGCTGGGTCAGAAGGGGAAATAGTGCCCAGGTCAGCCTATATGTTTGGGGTACAGCCGAATGGCGTGCAGGTTGATCCTCATTTGCGGTTTCGGGGTAGCCCTGAGGGCAATGTTTGACTTCTGTAGGGCAGGCAGAGTGTGGCATTGTAGTTCTGGATTGCCCAACTGGAGAGCTTGTGGGCCAGTAGTCTGAGGACGGAGTCTGAGAACCCAAGCTAGGCCTAGGTTTCTGGGTGAGGATATGGCAGGCACAATCTACAGACCTCAATCGAGATCTCGTGCATCTGAAGTCAGGGCAAGGATCAGACGATCGCTCAGGTTGGACCTTCTGCCCTGATGGCCCTTTCTTGAAGGGGGTTGGATCACGAGGTCATGGGGGTTTTCCCACGATGGGAGTTGTGAGAAGCTCCAAACTGCAAAGATTCTTCTGCAGGACAATTGAGACCTGTTGGTTGGCTCCAGGCCAACGATTCCGAGCAGGGTTCTAAGGATGGATGGCTGGGTAGCCCACCTCGCATTCCAATGGTCTCCAAGCAACAAGACAGGTTAGATCTGCTGGATGTGGGGGGCAACCGAGGAGGCTGAGTTGAAATGGACTCTCCTGGGGATGTGTCCTAATATGTTTTTGTGTCTATGGAGACCTTGGAATGAAGCGGTGGCCCTGGGGCCCTGAAGGGTTCTCCTAAACAGAGACTTTGACACAGCTCCAACGTGCATGTTTCCCATGTGTAGATGAGATTTGTTCTGATGGGTGAGTCAAGAAACAGCCATATGCTGGTATTGAAATCCAGGCCTCTGAGGAGAGATGCCTGGAAACCAAAGCAATAGATCCGATTAGTGCCTAGGGGCCTGTTCGTTCCTTTTTAACTCTGGGGACATCAGTCTACGGGACTGAGTGCAGGTAGGTGCTCAGATGGGCTCAGATTGCCCCTGTTTGTCCTGGGAAACCACAACTATTGGGATGGCCTCAGGGACTTTGGAGGTTATCCTACTAGTAGGGTTGTGGCCATTGGAATGGGCACATACAATTCCCTTGGAGAGGGCAAGTACAGTCCTCAGGTTTGGCTCCAGGGCCCTGAGCCTGTAGGGTGTGTAGGCCAGAGCTGTTTGGACAGTTGTCTGAAAACACAAACTCGGCTTATGTTTTGGGTCATAGGTATGGCAGGACTGATCTACAGACCATGAGGAGAACACTTTGGGATATGAAAAAAAGGCGAGTGTGAGGCTCTTGCTCAAGTTTTTGTCTCTGGATATCGTGTCACTCATGGTCGTGAAATTGCCGGGTGACTTCATGGGAAATGGACGAGTCTTACTCTCTGGGGGTTCGGTCCCGTCCAAAGAGTTTGGGGTCATTCTGGGGATGGAAGAAGTCCGTTTTTTTTTGTTGTTGTTGTCGATTTGTTTCATTTTGTTTTTCAACCTCAGATGTCCCACCAAATGAGGGATTCCAGAGTAGAGCCCTGGGGTGGGGCGACTGGACAACCAGAAATCTGGTTAAAAATTGGGGACTAGGGACATGTCAAGCCCATTATGACATCTAATGGTCCAGCCACTGAGAGGACTTACTAGAGGACAGGACTCACGCTGAGGTCACAATGCGTGTTTATGCTCTCGTCGCACGCAAAAATGGGCGGGGCCTCAGGGTGAATGCTGGTTTCTCCTACACTCAACGTTGGACAACATGCCAACCACAAGGTTTCTTGCCATGGGTCAGGAAGAGTTCTGATTTCTGCATCACAGTCACCCGTGGGCAGTGATTGGAGATAAGGTCTAGGTTCTGAAGCCTGAAAACTGAGGTAGGGAAGAGATGATGACCTAAGGCCATGGCGGGTCTGATGTGCTCAGCGTGCGGTCAGCTGTCTGTGTGTTGGTCAGCAGGTCCAGGCTCAGGTTGTGTCAGACAGTGCATTAGTGCCCAGGTTAGACTATATAATTTGGGTACATTCGAGTGCCGTGTAGGTTTATCCTCATTTAAGCTGCCTGGGCTGCTCATTAGGCAATATATTTTTTTTAGAGGGCAGGCAGAGTGCTTCATTTTCGGTCCGGAATTGCCAAACTTGAGGGCTTCGGGGCCAGGAGTGTGAGGACGGAAGTCTGAGAACACAAGCTAGACTTCGGATTCAGGGTGAGGGCACGGCAGGTACCCCCTGCAGATCTGAACCAATATCTCATGCATCTGAAGTTAGGGCGAGGATCCGACGTTGGCTCAGGTTGGAGTTTCTGTGCATGACGGCCCCTTCATGAAGGGAGCGGAATCTCAAGGCCATGGAGGTTTTCCACGTTGGGAGATGTGGGGTGCCCCCTTCAAGGATTCCTTCTTTGGGACAATTGAGACCTGTTGGACAGCTCCAGGACATCCCATATGGAATGACTCCAGAGCACCATTCGAGGATGGATGCCTGGGAAGTCCGCCTCGCCTTCCAATTGTCTCCTAGCAACAAGACAGTTTAGATCTAATGGATCTGCGGGAGCAACCGGGGTGGCTGAGTTGAAATGCACTTTCCAGAGGATGGGTCCTAAAATGTGTTTGTGTCCATGAGGGCCTTGGAATGGGGAGGTGGCACCGGGACCCTGAAGTATTCTCCTAAGCTTTGGCTTAGCTCCCATGCACAAGTTTCCTTGTGGAGACGAGATTTGTTCTGATGGGTGCCTCAGGAAATCCCCTCTGCTGGTATTGAAATCCAGGCTTTTGAGGAGACATGCCTGTAAACCAAAGCAATGGATCCGATAATGGCCTCGGGTCCTGTCTGGTTCAATCTTCTTGGTATGAGTGGAGGTAGATGAGTGGAGGTAGATGCTCAGCCGGTATCAACTGCCCTTTTTTGTCCCGGGCGACCTACACTATTGGGATGGCCCCAGGGACTTTGGAGGGTTCTCCTAATTTGTACGATTTTTGACAATGGAATGGGCAGAATTCCCATGGATTGGGTGGGGGCAGTCCTAATGTGTGGCTCCAGGGGCCCCAGCCTGGAGGGAGTGTGGCTCAGGACTTTGAGGACAGAAGACTGAAAACACAAACTCAGCTTAAGTTTGGGGACGTAGGTATGGCACGCCCGATCTACAAACCATGAGAAGAACTCTTCAGGATATGAAGAATGAGCGAGTCTGAGGCGCTTGCTCAGGCTTTTGTCTCTGGATTTTGTTTCAGCGATGGCCGTGGAATGTTGGAGAGGTCTCATGGGCCATGGACGAATCTTCCTCTCTGTGGATTTGGCCCGATCCCAATTGTTTTTCGTCAATCTGTGGGATGGGAGGACTCCTTTCAGGTTTGTTACCTCAGGTGTCCCACCAAAAGAGGAATTCCAAAGCAGAGCCCTGGGGAAGAGTGAAGGAACAACCCGAACTATGGTTAAAAATTGCGGCCTAGGGGCATGGCAAGCCCAATATGCTGTCTCTTCATATAGGCCCTGAGAGGCCTGACCTGAGGACTGGGCTCAGGCTGAGGGTCACAATGTGTGTTTGTGACCAATGTGGCCCGCAAGCATGGGCTGGGCCTCATGGGCCACGCTTGTTTCAACTACACTGAACGTTGGACAACATGCCAAACACAAGGTTTCTTGCCATGGGGAAAGAGTTCTGATTTCTGCATCATTTTCAACCCTGGGCAGTGGTTGGAGATAAGGTCTAGGTTCTGGTGCCTGAAAACCGCAGTTGGGAAGAGATGACGACCTAAGGCCATGGCGGGTCCGATGTGCTCAGTGTGCGGCCAGCTGTCTGGGTGGGACCAGGATGTCCAGGCTCTGGCTGGGTCAGAAGGGGAAATAGTGCCCAGGTCAGCCTATATGTTTGGGGTACAGCCGAATGGCGTGCAGGTTGATCCTCATTTGCGGTTTCGGGGTAGGCCTGAGGGCAATGTTTGACTTCTGTAGGGCAGGCAGAGTGTGGCATTGTAGTTCTGGATTGCCCAACTGGAGGGCTTGTGGGCCAGTAGTCTGAGGACGGAGTCTGAGAACCCAAGCTAGGCCTAGGTTTCTGGGTGAGGATATGGCAGGCACAATCTACAGACCTCAATCGAGATCTCGTGCATCTGAAGTCAGGGCAAGGATCAGACGATCGCTCAGGTTGGACCTTCTGCCCTGATGACCCTTTCTTGAAGGGGGTTGGATCACGAGGTCATGGGGGTTTTCCCACGATGGGAGTTGTGAGAAGCTCCAAACTGCAAAGATTCTTCTGCAGGACAATTGAGACCTGTTGGTTGGCTCCAGGCCAACGATTCCGAGCAGGGTTCTAAGGATGGATGGCTGGGTAGCCCACCTCGCATTCCAATGGTCTCCAAGCAACAAGACAGGTTAGATCTGCTGGATGTGGGGGGCAACCGAGGAGGCTGACTTGAAATGGACTCTCCTGGGGATGTGTCCTAATATGTTTTTGTGTCTATGGAGACCTTGGAATGAAGCGGTGGCCCTGGGGCCCTGAAGGGTTCTCCTAAACAGAGACTTTGACACAGCTCCAACGTGCATGTTTCCCATGTGTAGATGAGATTTGTTCTGATGGGTGAGTCAAGAAACAGCCATATGGTGGTATTGAAATCCAGGCCTCTGAGGAGAGATGCCTGGAAACCAAAGCAATAGATCCGATTAGTGCCTAGGGGCCTGTTCGTTCCTTTTTACCTCTGGGGACATCAGTCTACGGGACTGAGTGCAGGTAGGTGCTCAGATGGGCTCAGATTGCCCCTGTTTGTCCTGGGAAACCACAACTATTGGGATGGCCTCACGGACTTTGGAGGTTATCCTACTAGTAGGTTTGTGGCCATTGGAATGGGCACATACAATTCCCTTGGAGAGGGCAAGTACAGTCCTCAGGTTTGGCTCCAGGGCCCTGAGCCTGTAGGGTGTGTAGGCCAGAGCTGTTTGGACAGTTGTCTGAAAACACAAACTCGGCTTATGTTTTGGGTCATAGGTATGGCAGGACTGATCTACAGACCATGAGGAGAACACTTTGGGATATGAAAAAAGGGCGAGTGTGAGGCTCTTGCTCAAGTTTTTGTCTCTGGATATCGTGTCACTCATGGTCGTGAAATTGCCGGGTGACTTCATGGGAAATGGACGAGTCTTACTCTCTGGGGGTTCGGTCCCGTCCAAAGAGTTTGGGGTCATTCTGGGGATGGAAGAAGTCCGTTTTTTTTTGTTGTTGTTGTCGATTTGTTTCATTTTGTTTTTCAACCTCAGATGTCCCACCAAATGAGGGATTCCAGAGTAGAGCCCTGGGGTGGGGCGACTGGACAACCAGAAATCTGGTTAAAAATTGGGGACTAGGGACATGTCAAGCCCATTATGACATCTAATGGTCCAGCCACTGAGAGGACTTACTAGAGGACAGGGCTCACGCTGAGGTCACAATGCGTGTTTATGCTCTCGTCGCACGCAAAAATGGGCGGGGCCTCAGGGTGAATGCTGGTTTCTCCTACACTCAACGTTGGACAACATGCCAACCACAAGGTTTCTTGCCATGGGTCAGGAAGAGTTCTGATTTCTGCATCACAGTCACCCGTGGGCAGTGATTGGAGATAAGGTCTAGGTTCTGAAGCCTGAAAACTGAGGTAGGGAAGAGATGATGACCTAAGGCCATGGCGGATCTGATGTGCTCAGCGTGCGGTCTGCTGTCTGTGTGTTGGTCAGCAGGTCCAGGCTCAGGTTGTGTCAGACAGTGCATTAGTGCCCAGGTTAGACTATATAATTTGGGTACATTCGAGTGCCGTGTAGGTTTATCCTCATTTAAGCTGCCTGGGCTGCTCATTAGGCAATATATTTTTTTTAGAGGGCAGGCAGAGTGCTTCATTTTCGGTCCGGAATTGCCAAACTTGAGGGCTTCGGGGCCAGGAGTGTGAGGACGGAAGTCTGAGAACACAAGCTAGACTTCGGATTCAGGGTGAGGGCACGGCAGGTACCCCCTGCAGATCTGAACCAATATCTCATGCATCTGAAGTTAGGGCGAGGATCCGACGTTGGCTCAGGTTGGAGTTTCTGTGCATGACGGCCCCTTCATGAAGGGAGCGGAATCTCGAGGCCATGGAGGTTTTCCACGTTGGGAGATGTGGGATGCCCCCTTCAAGGATTCCTTCTTTGGGACAATTGAGACCTGTTGGACAGCTCCAGGACATCCCATATGGAATGACTCCAGAGCACCATTCGAGGATGGATGCCTGGGAAGTCCGCCTCGCCTTCCAATTGTCTCCTAGCAACAAGACAGTTTAGATCTAATGGATCTGCGGGAGCAACCGGGGTGGCTGAGTTGAAATGCACTTTCCAGAGGATGGGTCCTAAAATGTGTTTGTGTCCATGAGGGCCTTGGAATGGGGAGGTGGCACCGGGACCCTGAAGTATTCTCCTAAGCTTTGGCTTAGCTCCCATGCACAAGTTTCCTTGTGGAGACGAGATTTGTTCTGATGGGTGCCTCAGGAAATCCCCTCTGCTGGTATTGAAATCCAGGCTTTTGAGGAGACATGCCTGTAAACCTAAGCAATGGATCCGATAATGGCCTCGGGTCCTGTCTGGTTCAATCTTCTTGGTATGAGTGGAGGTAGATGAGTGGAGGTAGATGCTCAGCCGGTATCAACTGCCCTTTTTTGTCCCGGGCGACCTACACTATTGGGATGGCCCCAGGGACTTTGGAGGGTTCTCCTAATTTGTACGATTTTTGACAATGGAATGGGCAGAATTCCCATGGATTGGGTGGGGGCAGTCATAATGTGTGGCTCCAGGGGCCCCAGCCTTGAGGGAGTGTGGCTCAGGACTTTGAGGACAGAAGACTGAAAACACAAACTCAGCTTAAGTTTGGGGACGTAGGTATGGCACGCCCGATCTACAAACCATGAGAAGAACTCTTCAGGATATGAAGAATGAGCGAGTCTGAGGCGCTTGCTCAGGCTTTTGTCTCTGGATTTTGTTTCAGCGATGGCCGTGGAATGTTGGGGAGGTCTCATGGGCCATGGACGAATCTTCCTCTCTGTGGATTTGGCCCGATCCCAATTGTTTTTCGTCAATCTGTGGGATGGGAGGACTCCTTTCAGGTTTGTTACCTCAGGTGTCCCACCAAAGGAGGAATTCCAAAGCAGAGCCCTGGGGAAGAGTGAAGGAACAACCCGAACTATGGTTAAAAATTGCGGCCTAGGGGCATGGCAAGCCCAATATGCTGTCTCTTCATATAGGCCCTGAGAGGCCTGACCTGAGGACTGGGCTCAGGCTGAGGGTCACAATGTGTGTTTGTGACCAATGTGGCCCGCAAGCATGGGCTGGGCCTCATGGGCCACGCTTGTTTCAACTACACTGAACGTTGGAAAACATGCCAAACACAAGGTTTCTTGCCATGGGGAAAGAGTTCTGATTTCTGCATCATTTTCAACCCTGGGCAGTGGTTGGAGATAAGGTCTAGGTTCTGGTGCCTGAAAACCGCAGTTGGGAAGAGATGACGACCTAAGGCCATGGCGGGTCCGATGTGCTCAGTGTGCGGCCAGCTGTCTGGGTGGGACCAGGATGTCCAGGCTCTGGCTGGGTCAGAAGGGGAAATAGTGCCCAGGTCAGCCTATATGTTTGGGGTACAGCCGAATGGCGTGCAGGTTGATCCTCATTTGCGGTTTCGGGGTAGGCCTGAGGGCAATGTTTGACTTCTGTAGGGCAGGCAGAGTGTGGCATTGTAGTTCTGGATTGCCCAACTGGAGGGCTTGTGGGCCAGTAGTCTGAGGACGGAGTCTGAGAACCCAAGCTAGGCCTAGGTTTCTGGGTGAGGATATGGCAGGCACAATCTACAGACCTCAATCGAGATCTCGTGCATCTGAAGTCAGGGCAAGGATCAGACGATCGCTCAGGTTGGACTTTCTGCCCTGATGGCCCTTTCTTGAAGGGGGTTGGATCACGAGGTCATGGGGGTTTTCCCACGATGGGAGTTGTGAGAAGCTCCAAACTGCAAAGATACTTCTGCAGGAAAATTGAGACCTGTTGGTTGGCTCCAGGCCAACGATTCCGAGCAGGGTTCTAAGGATGGATGGCTGGGTAGCCCACCTCGCATTCCAATGGTCTCCAAGCAACAAGACAGTTTAGATCTGCTGGATGTGGGGGGCAACCGAGGAGGCTGACTTGAAATGGACTCTCCTGTGGATGTGTCCTAATATGTTTTTGTGTCTATGGAGACCTTGGAATGAAGCGGTGGCCCTCGGGCCCTGAAGGGTTCTCCTAAACAGAGACTTTGACACAGCTCCAACGTGCATGTTTCCCATGTGTAGATGAGATTTGTTCTGATGGGTGAGTCAAGAAACAGCCATATGCTGGTATTGAAATCCAGGCCTCTGAGGAGAGATGCCTGGAAACCAAAGCAATGGATCCGATTAGTGCCTAGGGGCCTGTTCGTTCCTTTTTACCTCTGGGGAGATCAGTCTACGGGTCTGAGTGCAGGTAGGTGCTCAGATGGGCTCAGATTGCCCCTGTTTGTCCTGGGAAGCCACAACTATTGGGATGGCCTCAGGGACTTTGGAGGTTATCCTACTAGTAGGGTTGTGGCCATTGGAATGGGCACATACAATTCCCTTGGAGAGGGCAAGTACAGTCCTCAGGTTTGGCTCCAGGGCCCTGAGCCTGTAGGGTGTGTAGGCCAGAGCTGTTTGGACACTTGTCTGAAAACACAAACTCGGATTATGTTTTGGTTCATAGGTATGGCAGGACTGATCTACAGACCATGAGGAGAACACTTTGGGATATGAAAAAAGGGCGAGTGTGAGGCTCTTGCTCAAGTTTTTGTCTCTGGATATCGTGTCACTCATGGTCGTGAAATTGCCGGTGACTTCATGGGAAATGGACGAGTCTTACTCTCTGGGGGTTCGGTCCCGTCCAAAGAGTTTGGGGTCATTCTGGGGATGGAAGAAGTCCGTTTTTTTTGTTATTGTTGTCTATTTGTTTCATTTTGTTTTTTCAACCTCAGATGTCCCACCAAATGAGGGATTCCAGAGTAGAGCCCTGGGGTGGGGCGACTGGACAATCAGAAATCTGGTTAAAAATTGGGGACTAGGGACATGTCAAGCCCATTATGACATCTAATGGTCCAGCCACTGAGAGGACTTACTAGAGGACAGGACTCACGCTGAGGTCACAATGCGTGTTTATGCTCTCGTCGCACGCAAGAATGGGCGGGGCCTCAGGGTGAATGCTGGTTTCTCCTTCACTGAACGTTGGACAACATGCCAACCACAAGGTTTCTTACCATGGGTCAGGAAGAGTTCTGATTTCTGCATCACAGTCACCCGTGGGCAGTGATTGGAGATAAGGTCTAGGTTCTGAAGCCTGAAAACTGAGGTAGGGAAGAGATGATGACCTAAGGCCATGGCGGGTCTGATGTGCTCAGCGTGCGGTCAGCTGTCTGGGTGTTGGTCAGCAGGTCCAGGCTCAGGTTGTGTCAGACAGTGCATTAGTGCCCAGGTTAGACTATATAATTTGGGTACATTCGAGTGCCGTGTAGGTTTATCCTCATTTAAGCTGCCTGGGCTGCTCATTAGGCAATATATTTTTTCTAGAGGGCAGGCAGAGTGCTTCATTGTCGGTCCGCAATTGCCAAACTTGAGGGCTTCGGGGCCAGGAGTGTGAGGACGGAAGTCTGAGAACACAAGCTAGACTTCGGATTCAGGGTGAGGGCACGGCAGGTACCCCCTGCAGATCTGAACCAATATCTCATGCATCGGAAGTCAGGGCGAGGATCCGACGTTGGCTCAGGTTGGAGTTTCTGTGCATGATGGCCCCTTCATGAAGAAAGCAGAATCTCGAGGCCATGGAGGTTTTCCACGTTGGGAGATGTGGGATGCCCCCTTCAAGGATTCCTTCTTTGGGACAATTGAGACCTGTTGGACAGCTCCAGGACATCCCATATGGAATGACTCCAGAGCACCGTTCGAGGATGGATGCCTGGGAAGTCCTCCTCGCCTTCCAATTGTCTCCTAGCAACAAGACAGTTTAGATCTAATGGATCTGCGGGAGCAAACGGGGTGGCTGAGTTGAAATGCACTTTCCAGAGGATGGGTCCTAACGTGTTTGTGTCCATGAGGGCCTTGGAATGGGGAGGTGGCACCGGGACCCTGAAGTATTCTCCTAAGCTTTGGCTTAGCTCCCATGCACAAGTTTCCTTGTGGAGACGAGATTTGTTCTGATGGGTGCCTCAGGAAATCCCCTCTGCTGGTATTGAAATCCAGGCTTTTGAGGAGACATGCCTGTAAACCAAAGCAATGGATCCGATAATGGCCTCGGGTCCTGTCTGGTTCAATCTTCTTGGTATGAGTGGAGGTAGATGAGTGGAGGTAGATGCTCAGCCGGTATCAACTGCCCTTTTTTGTCCCGGGCGACCTACACTATTGGGATGGCCCCAGGGACTTTGGAGGGTTCTCCTAATTTGTACGATTTTTGACAATGGAATGGGCAGAATTCCCATGGATTGGGTGGGGGCAGTCCTAATGTGTGGCTCCAGGGGCCCCAGCCTGGAGGGAGTGTGGCTCAGGACTTTGAGGACAGAAGACTGAAAACACAAACTCAGCTTAAGTTTGGGGACGTAGGTATGGCACGCCCGATCTACAAACCCTGAGAAGAACTCTTCAGGATATGAAGAATGAGCGAGTCTGAGGCGCTTGCTCAGGCTTTTGTTTCTGGATTTTGTTTCAGCGATGGCCGTGGAATGTTGGGGAGGTCTCATGGGCCATGGACGAATCTTCCTCTCTGTGGATTTGGCCAGATCCCAATTGTTTTTCGTCAATCTGTGGGATGGGAGGACTCCTTTCAGGTTTGTTACCTCAGGTGTCCCACCAAAAGAGGAATTCCAAAGCAGAGCCCTGGGGAAGAGTGAAGGGACAACCCAAACAATGGTTAAAAATTGCGGCCTAGGGGCATGGCAAGCCCAATATGCTGTCTCTTCATATAGGCCCTGAGAGGCCTTACCTGAGGACTGGGCTCAGGCTGAGGGTCACAATGTGTGTTTGTGACCAATGTGGCCCGCAAGCATGGGCTGGGCCTCATGGGCCACGCTTGTTTCAACTACACTGAACGTTGGACAACATGCCAAACACAAGGTTTCTTGCCATGGGGAAAGAGTTCTGATTTCTGCATCATTTTCAACCCTGGGCAGTGGTTGGAGATAAGGTCTAGGTTCTGGTGCCTGAAAACCGCAGTTGGGAAGAGATGAGGACCTAAGGCCAAGGCGGGTCCGATGTGCTCATTGTGTGGCCAGCTGTCTTTGTGGGACCAGGAGGTCCAGGCTCAGGCTGGGTCAGAAGGGGAAATAGTGCCCAGGTCAGCCTATATGTTTGGGGTACAGCCGAATGGCGTGCAGGTTGATCCTCATTTGCGGATTCGGGGTAGCCCTGAGGGCAATGTTTTACTTCTGTAGGGCAGGCAGAGTGCGGCATTGTAGTTCTGGATTGCCCAACTGGAGGGCTTGTGGGCCAGTAGTCTGAGGACGGAGTCTGAGAACCCAAGCTAGGCCTAGGTTTCTGGGTGAGGATATGGCAGGCACAATCTACAGACCTCAATCGAGATCTCGTGCATCTGAAGTCAGGGCAAGGATCAGACGATCGCTCAGGTTGGACTTTCTGCCCTGATGGCCCTTTCTTGAAGGGGGTTGGATCACGAGGTCATGGGGGTTTTCCCACGATGGGAGTTGTGAGAAGCTCTAAACTGCAAAGATTCTTCTGCAGGACAATTGAGACCTGTTGGTTGATTCCAGGCCAACGATTCCGAGCAGGGTTCTAAGGATGGATGGCTGGGTAGCCACCTCGCATTCCAATGGTCTCCAAGCAACAAGACAGGTTAGATCTGCTGGATGTGGGGGGCAACCGAGGAGGCTGAGTTGAAATGGACTCTCCTGTGGATGTATCCTAATATGTTTTTGTGTCTATGGAGACCTTGGAATGAAGCGGTGGCCCTGGGACCCTGAAGGGTTCTCCTAAACAGAGGCTTTGACACAGCTCCAACGTGCATGTTTCCCATGTGTAGATGAGATTTGTTCTGATGGGTGAGTCAAGAAACAGCCATATGCTGGTATTGAAATCCAGGCCTCTGAGGAGAGATGCCTGGAAACCAAAGCAATGGATCCGATTAGTGCCTAGGGGCCTGTTCATTCCTTTTTACCTCTGGGGACATCAGTCTACGGGACTGAGTGCAGGTAGGTGCTCAGATGGGCTCAGATTGCCCCTGTTTGTCCTGCGAAGCCACAACTATTGGGATGGCCTCAGGGACTTTGGAGGTTATCCTACTAGTAGGGTTGTGGCCATTGGAATGGGCACATACAATTCCCTTGGAGAGGGCAAGTACAGTCCTCAGGTTTGGCTCCAGGGCCCTGAGCCTGTAGGGTGTGTAGGCCAGAGCTGTTTGGACAGTTGTCTGAAAACACAAACTCGGCTTCTGTTTTGGGTCATAGGTATGGCAGGACTGATCTACAGACCATGAGGAGAACACTTCGGGATATGAAAAAAGGGCGAGTGTGAGGCTCTTGGTCAAGTTTTTGTCTCTGGATATCGTGTCACTCATGGTCGTGAAATTGCCAGGTGACTTCATGGGAAATGGACGAGTCTTACTCTCTGGGGTTTAGGTCCCGTCCAAAGAGTTTGGGGTCATTCTGGGGATGGAAGAAGTCCGTTTTTTTGTTGTTGTTGTCGATTTGTTTCATTTTGTTTTTCAACCTCAGATGTCCCACCAAATGAGGGATTCCAGAGTAGAGCCCTGGGTTGGGGCGACTGGACAACCAGAAATCTGGTTAAAAATTGGGGACTAGCGACATGTCAAGCCCATTATGACATCTAATGGTCCAGCCACTGAGAGGACTTACGAGAGGACAGGACTCACGCTGAGGTCACAATGCGTGTTTATGCTCTCGTCGCACGCAAGAATGGGCAGGGCCTCAGGGTGAATGCTGGTTTCTCCTTCACTGAACGTTGGACAACATGCCAACCACAAGGTTTCTTGCCATGGGTCAGGAAGAGTTCTGATTTCTGCATCACAGTCACACGTGGGCAGTGATTGGAGATAAGGTCTAGGTTCTGAAGCCTGAAAACTGAGGTAGGGAAGAGATGATGACCTAAGGCCATGGCGGGTCTGATGTGCTCAGCGTGCGGTCAGCTGTCTGTGTGTTGGTCAGCAGGTCCAGGCTCAGGTTGTGTCAGACAGTGCATTAGTGCCCAGGTTAGACTATATAATTTGGGTACATTCGAGTGCCGTGTAGGTTTATCCTCATTTAAGCTGCCTGGGCTGCTCATTAGGCAATATATTTTTTCTAGAGGGCAGGCAGAGTGCTTCATTGTCGGTCCGGAATTGCCAAACTTGAGGGCTTCGGGGCCAGGAGAGTGAGGACGGAAGTCTGAGAACACAAGCTAGACTTCGGATTCAGGGTGAGGGCACGGCAGGTACCCCCTGCAGATCTGAACCAATATCTCATGCATCTGAAGTCAGGGCGAGGATCCCACGTTGGCTCAGGTTGGAGTTTCTGTGCATGACGGCCCCTTCATGAAGGGAGCGGAATCTCGAGGCTATGGAGTTTTTCCACGTTGGGAGATGTGGGATGCCCCCTTCAAGGATTCCTTCTGCGGGACAATTGAGACCTGTTGGACAGCTCCAGGACATCCCATATGGAATGACTCCAGAGCACCATTCCAGGATGTATGCCTGGGAAGTCCGCCTCGCCTTCCAATTGTCTCCTAGCAAAAAGACAGTTTAGATCTAATGGATCTGCGGGAGCACCCGGGGTGGCTGAGTTGAAATGCACTTTCCAGAGGATGGTTCCTAACGTGTGTTTGTGTCCATGAGGGCCTTGGAATGGGGAGGTGGCACCGGGACCCTGAAGTATTCTCCTAAGCTTTGGCATAGCTCCCATGCACAAGTTTCCTTGTGGAGACGAGATTTGTTCTGATGGGTGCCTCAGGAAATCCCCTCTGCTGGTATTGGAATCCAGGCTTTTGAGGAGACATGCATGTAAACCAAAGCAATGGATCCGATAATGGCCTCGGGTTTTGTCTGGTTCAATCTTCTTGGTATGAGTGGAGGTAGATGAGTGGAGGTAGATGCTCAGCCGGTATCAACCGCCCTTTTTTGTCCCGGGCGACCTACACTATTGGGAAGGCCCCAGGGACTTTGGAGGGTTCTCCTAATTTGTACGATTGTTGACAATGGAATGGGCAGAATTCCCATGGATTGGTTGGGGGCAGTCCTAATGTGTGGCTCCAGGGGCCCCAGCCTGGAGGGAGTGTGGCTCAGGACTTTGAGGACAGAAGACTGAAAACACAAACTCAGCTTAAGTTTGGGGACGTAGGTATGGCACGCCCGATCTACAAACCCTGAGAAGAACTCTTCAGGATATGAAGAATGAGCGAGTCTGAGGCGCTTGCTCAGGCTTTTGTCTCTGGATTTTGTTTCAGCGATGGCCGTGGAATGTTGGGGAGGTCTCATGGGCCATGGACGGATCTTCCTCTCTGTGGATTTGGCGCGATCCCAATTGTTTTTCGTCAATCTGTGGGATGGGAGGACTCCTTTCAGGTTTGTTACCTCAGGTGTCCCACCAAAAGAGGAATTCCAAAGCAGAGCCCTGGGGAAGAGTGAAGGGACAACCCGAACTATGGTTAAAAATTGGGGCCTAGGGTCATGGCAAGCCCAATATGCTGTCTCTTCATATAGGCCCTGAGAGGCCTGACCTGAGGCCTGGGCTCAGGCTGAGGGTCACAATGAGTGTTTGTGACCAATGTGGCCCGCAAGCATGGGCTGGGCCTCATGGGCCACGCTTGTTTCAACTACACTGAACGTTGGACAACATGCCAACCACAAGGTTTCTTGCCATGGGGAAAGAGTTCTGATTTCTGCATCATTTTCAAACCTGGGAAGTGGTTGGAGATAAGGTCTAGGTTCTGGAGCCTGAAAACCGCAGTTGGGAAGAGATGACGACCTAAGGCCATGGCTGGTCCGATGTGCTCAGTGTGCGGCCAGCTGTCTGGGTGGGACCAGGAGGTCCAGGCTCAGGCTGGGTCAGAAGGGGAAATAGTGCCCAGGTCAGCCTATATGTTTGGGGTACAGCTGAATGGCGTGAAGGTTGATCCTCATTTGGGGTATCGGGGTAGCCCTGAGGGCAATGTTTTACTTCTGTAGGGCAGGCAGATTGCGGCATTGTAGTTCTGGATTGCCCAACTGGAGGGCTTGTGGGCCAGTAGTCTGAGGACAGAGTCTGAGAACCCTAGCTAGGCCTCGGTTTCTGGGTGAGGATATGGCAGGCACAATCTACAGACCTCAATCGAGATCTCGTGGATCTGAAGTCAGGGCAAGGATCAGACTATCGCTCAGGTTGTACTTTCTGCCCTGATGGCCCTTTCTTGAAGGGGGTTGGATCACGAGGACATGGGGGTTTTCCCACGATGGGAGTTGTGAGAAGTTCCAAACTGCAAAGGTTCTTCTTCAGGACAATTGAGACCTGTTGGTTGGCTCCAGGCCAACGATTCTTAGCAGGGTTATAAGGATGGATGGCTGGGTAGCCCACCTCGCATTCCAATGGTCTCCAAGCAACAAGACAGGTTAGATCTGCTGGATATGGGGGGCAACCGAGGAGGCTGAGTTGAAATGGACTCTCCTGTGGATGTGTCCTAATATGTTTTTGTGTCTATGGAGACCTTAGAATGAAGCGGTGGCCCTGGGGCCCTGAAGGGTTCTCCTAAACAGAGGCTTTGACACAGATCCAACGTGCATGTTTCCCATGTGTAGATGAGATTTGTTCTGATGGGTGAGTCAAGAAACAGACATATGCTGGTATTGAAATCCAGGCCTCTGAGGAGAGATGCCTGGAAACCAAAGCAATGGATCCGATTAGTGCCTAGGGGCCTGTTCGTTCCTTTTTACCTCTGGGGACATCAGTCTACGGGTCTGAGTGCAGGTAGGTGCTCAGATGGGCTCAGATTCCCCCTGTTTGTCCTGCGAAGCCACAACTATTGGGATGGCCTCAGGGACTTTGGAGGTTATCCTACTAGTAGGGTTGTGGCCATTGGAATGGGCACATACAATTCCCTTGGAGAGGGCAAGTACAGTCCTCAGGTTTGGCTCCAGGGCCCTGAGCCTGTAGGGTGTAGGCCAGAGCTGTTTGGACAGTTGTCTGAAAGCACAAACTCGGCTTATGTTTTGGGTCATAGGTATGGCAGGACTGATCTACAGACCATGAGGAGAACACTTCGGGATATGAAAAAAGGGCGAGTGTGAGGCTCTTGCTCAAGTTTTTGTCTCTGGATATCGTGTCAATCATGGTCATGAAATTGCCTGGTGACTTCATGGGAAATGGACGAGTCTTACTCTCTGGGGTTTAGGTCCCGTCCAAAGAGTTTGGGGTCATTCTGGGGATGGAAGAAGTCCGTTTTTTTGTTGTTGTTGTCGATTTGTTTCATTTTGTTTTTCAACCTCAGATGTCCCACCAAATGAGGGATTCCAGAGTAGAGCCCTGGGGTGGGGCGACTGGACAACCAGAAATCTGGTTAAAAATTGGGGACTAGGGACATGTCAAGCCCATTATGACATCTAATGGTCCAGCCACTGAGAGGACTTACTAGAGGACAGGACTCACGCTGAGGTCACAATGCGTGTTTATGCTCTCGTCGCACGCAAGAATGGGCGGGGCCTCAGGGTGAATGCTGGTTACTCCTTCACTGAACATTGGACAACATGCCAACCACAAGGTTTCTTGCCATGGGTCAGGAAGAGTTCTGATTTCTGCATCACAGTCACCCGTGGGCAGTGATTGGAGATAAGGTCTAGGTTCTGAAGCCTGAAAACTGAGGTAGGGAAGAGATGATGACCTAAGGCCATGGCGGGCCTGATGTGCTCAGCGTGCGGTCAGCTGTCTGGGTGTTGGTCAGCAGGTCCGGGCTCAGGTTGTGTCAGACAGTGCATTAGTGCCCAGGTTAGACTATATAATTTGGGTACATTCGAGTGCCGTGTAGGTTTATCCTCATTTAAGCTGCCTGGGCTGCTCATTAGGCAATATATTTTTTCTAGAGGGCAGGCAGAGTGCTTCATTGTCTGTCTGGAATTGCCAAACTTGAGGGCTTCGGGGCCAGGTGAGTGAGGACGGAAGTCTGAGAACACAAGCTAGACTTCGGATTCAGGGTGAGGGCACGGCAGGTACCCCCTGCAGATCTGAACCAATATCTCATGCATCTGAAGTCAGGGCGAGGATCCGACGTTGGCTCAGGTTGGAGTTTCTGTGCATGACGGCCCCTTCATGAAGGGAGCGGAATCTCGAGGCCATGGAGGTTTTCCACGTTGGGAGATGTGGGATGCCCCCTTCAAGGATTCCTTCTGCGGGACAATTGAGACCTGTTGGACAGCTCCAGGTCATCCCATATGGAATGACTCCAGAGCACCGTTCGAGGATGGATGCCTGGGAAGTCCGCCTCGCCTTCCAATTTTCTCCTAGCAACAAGACAGTTTAGATCTAATGGATCTGCGGGAGCAACCGGGGTGGCTGAGTTGAAATGCACTTTCCAGAGGATGGGTCCTAACGTGTGTTTGTGTCCATGAGGGCCTTGGAATGGGGAGGTGGCACCGGGACCCTGAAGTATTCTCCTAAGCTTTGGCTTCGCTCCCATGCACAAGTTTCCTTGTGGAGAAGAGATTTGTTCTGATGGGTGCCTCAGGAAATCCCCTCTGCTGGTATTGGAAACCAGGCTTTTTAGGAGACATGCCTGTAAACCAAAGCAATGGATCCGATAATGGCCTCGGGTTTTGTCTGGTTCAATCTTCTTGGTATGAGTGGAGGTAGATGAGTGGAGGTAGATGCTCAGCCGGTATCAACCGCACTTTTTTGTCCCGGGAGACCTACACTATTGGGAAGACCTAAGGGACTTTGGAGGGTTCTCCTAATTTGTACGATTTTTGACAATGGAATGGGCAGAATTCCCATGGATTGGTTGGGGGCAGTCCTAATGTGTGGCTCCAGGGGCCCCAGCCTGGAGGGAGTGTGGCCCAGGACTTTGAGGACAGAAGACTGAAAACACAAACTCAGCTTAAGTTTGGGGACGTAGGTATGGCACGCCCGATCTACAAACCATGAGAAGAACTCTTCAGGATATGAAGAATGAGCGAGTCTGAGGCGCTTGCTCAGGCTTTTGTTTCTGGATTTTGTTTCAGCGATGGCCGTGGAATGTTGGGGAAGTCTCATGGGCCATGGACGAATCTTCCTCTCTGTGGATTTGGCCCGATCCCAATTGTTTTTCGTCAATCTGTGGGATGGGAGGAAT
The DNA here is from genome assembly GCF_964662115.1 of Mustela nivalis. Taxonomy (NCBI): domain Eukaryota; kingdom Metazoa; phylum Chordata; class Mammalia; order Carnivora; family Mustelidae; genus Mustela; species Mustela nivalis. The sequence goes on from NW_028135377.1 coordinate 62,973, forward strand.
CCTTTCAAGTTTGTTACATCAGGTGTCCCACCAAAAGAGGAATTCCAAAGCAGAGCCCTGGGGAAGAGTGAAGGGACAACCCGAACTATGGTTAAAAATTGGGGCCTAGTGGCATGGCAAGCCCCATATGCTGTCTCTTGATATAGGCCCTGAGAGGCCTGACCTGAGGATTGGGCTCAGGCTGAGGGTCACAATGTGTGTTTGTGACCAATGTGGCCTGCAAGCATGGGCTGGGCCTCATGGGCCACGCTTGTTTGAACTACACTGAACGTTGGACAACATGCCAACCACAAGGTTTCTTGCCATGGGGAAAGAGTTCTGATTTCTGCATCATTTTCAAACTTGGGAAGTGGTTGGAGATAAGGTCTAGGTTCTGGAGCCTGAAAACCGCAGTTGGGAAGAGATGACGACCTAAGGCCATGGCGGGTCCGATGTGCTCAGTGTGCGGCCAGCTGTCTGGGTGGGACCAGGAGGTCCAGGCTCAGGCTGGGTCAGAAGGGGAAATAGTGCCCAGGTCAGCCTATATGTTTGGGGTACAGCTGAATGGCGTGAAGGTTGATCCTCATTTGGGGTATCGGGGTAGCCCTGAGGGCAATGTTTTACTTCTGTAGGGCAGGCAGATTGCGGCATTGTAGTTCTGGATTGCCCAACTGGAGGGCTTGTGGGCCAGTAGTCTGAGGACAGAGTCTGAGAACCCTAGCTAGGCCTCGGTTTCTGGGTGAGGATATGGCAGGCACAATCTACAGACCTCAATCGAGATCTCGTGGATCTGAAGTCAGGGCAAGGATCAGACGATCGCTCAGGTTGGACTTTCTGCCCTGATGGCCCTTTCTTGAAGGGGGTTGGATCACGAGGACATGGGGGTTTTCCCACGATGGGAGTTGTGAGAAGTTCCAAACTGCAAAGGTTCTTCTTCAGGACAATTGAGACCTGTTGGTTGGCTCCAGGCCAACGATTCTTAGCAGGGTTATAAGGATGGATGGCTGGGTAGCCCACCTCGCATTCCAATGGTCTCCAAGCAACAAGACAGGTTAGATCTGCTGGATATGGGGGGCAACCGAGGAGGCTGAGTTGAAATGGACTCTCCTGTGGATGTGTCCTAATATGTTTTTGTGTCTATGGAGACCTTGGAATGAAGCGGTGGCCCTGGGGCCCTGAAGGGTTCTCCTAAACAGAGGCTTTGACACAGCTCCAACGTGCATGTTTCCCATGTGTAGATGAGATTTGTTCTGATGGGTGAGTCAAGAAACAGCCATATGCTGGTATTGAAATCCAGGCCTCTGAGGAGAGATGCCTGGAAACCAAAGCAATGGATCCGATTAGTGCCTAGGGGCCTGTTCGTTCCTTTTTACCTCTGGGGACATCAGTCTACGGGTCTGTGTGCAGGTAGGTGCTCAGATGGGCTCAGATTCCCCCTGTTTGTCCTGCGAAGCCACAACTATTGGGATGGCCTCAGGGACTTTGGAGGTTATCCTACTAGTAGGGTTGTGGCCACTGGAATGGGCACATACAATTCCCTTGGAGAGGGCAAGTACAGTCCTCAGTTTTGGCTCCAGGGCCCTGAGCCTGTAGGGTGTGTAGGCCAGAGCTGTTTGGACAGTTGTCTGAAAGCACAAACTCGGCTTATGTTTTGGGTCATAGGTATGGCAGGACTGATCTACAGACCATGAGGAGAACACTTCGGGATATGAAAAAAGGGCGAGTGTGAGGCTCTTGCTCAAGTTTTTGTCTCTGGATATCGTGTCAATCATGGTCATGAAATTGCCGGGTGACTTCATGGGAAATGGACGAGTCTTACTCTCTGGGGTTTAGGTCCCGTCCAAAGAGTTTGGGGTCATTCTGGGGATGGAAGAAGTCCGTTTTTTTGTTGTTGTTGTCGATTTGTTTCATTTTGTTTTTCAACCTCAGATGTCCCACCAAATGAGGGATTCCAGAGTAGAGCCCTGGGGTGGGGCGACTGGACAACCAGAAATCTGGTTAAAAATTGGGGACTAGGGACATGTCAAGCCCATTATGACATCTAATGGTCCAGCCACTGAGAGGACTTACTAGAGGACAGGACTCACGCTGAGGTCACAATGCGTGTTTATGCTATCGTCGCACTCAAGAATGGGCGGGGCCTCAGCGTGAATGCTGGTTTCTCCTTCACTGAACGTTGGACAACATGCCAACCACAAGGTTTCTTACCATGGGTCAGGAAGAGTTCTGATTTCTGCATCACAGTCACCCGTGGGCAGTGATTGGAGATAAGGTCTAGGTTCTGAAGCCTGAAAACTGAGGTAGGGAAGAGATGATGACCTAAGGCCATGGCGGGTCTGATGTGCTCAGCGTGCGGTCAGCTGTCTGGGTGTTGGTCAGCAGGTCCGGGCTCAGGTTGTGTCAGACAGTGCATTAGTGCCCAGGTTAGACTATATAATTTGGGTACATTCGAGTGCCGTGTAGGTTTATCCTCATTTAAGCTGCCTGGGCTGCTCATTAGGCAATATATTTTTTCTAGAGGGCAGGCAGAGTGCTTCATTGTCGGTCCGGAATTGCCAAACTTGAGGGCTTCGGGGCCAGGAGAGTGAGGACGGAAGTCTGAGAACACAAGCTAGACTACGGATTCAGGGTGAGGGCACGGCAGGTACCCCCTGCAGATCTGAACCAATATCTCATGCATCTGAAGTCAGGGCGAGGATCCCACGGTGGCTCAGGTTGGAGTTTCTGTGCATGACGGCCCCTTCATGAAGGGAGCGGAATCTCGAGGCCATGGAGGTTTTCCACGTTGGGAGATGTGGGATGCCCCCTTCAAGGATTCCATCTGCGGGACAATTGAAACCTGTTGGACAGCTCCAGGACATCCCATATGGAATGACTCCAGAGCACCGTTCCAGGATGGATGCCTGGGAAGTCCGCCTCGCCTTCCAATTGTCTCCTAGCAACAAGACAGTTTAGATCTAATGGATCTGCGGGAGCACCCGCGGTGGCTGAGTTGTAATGCACTTTCCAGAGGATGGGTCCTAACGTGTGTTTGTGTCCATGAGGGCCTTGGAATGGGGAGGTGGCACCGGAACCCTGAAGTATTCTCCTAAGCTTTGGCATAGCTCCCATGCACAAGTTTCCTTGTGGAGACGAGATTTGTTCTGATGGGTGCCTCAGGAAATCCCCTCTGCTGGTATTGGAATCCAGGCTTTTGAGGAGACATGCCTGTAAACCAAAGCAATGGATCCCATAATGGCCTCGGGTCCTGTCTGGTTCAATCTTCTTGGTATGAGTGGAGGTAGATGAGTGGAGGTAGATGCTCAGCCGGTATCAACCGCCCTTTTTTGTCCCGGGCGACCTACACTATTGGGATGGCCCCAGGGACTTTGGAGGGTTCTCCTAATTTGTACGATTTTTGACAATGGAATGGGCAGAATTCCCATGGATTGGGTGGGACAGTCCTAATGTGTGGCTCCAGGGGCCCCAGCCTGGAGGGAGTGTGGCTCAGGACTTTGAGGACAGAAGACTGAAAACACAAACTCAGCTTAAGTTTGGGGACGTAGGTATGGCACGCCCGATCTACAAACCCTGAGAAGAACTCTTCAGGATATGAAGAATGAGCGAGTCTGAGGCGCTTGCTCAGGCTTTTGTCTCTGGATTTTGTTTCAGCGATGGCCGTGGAATGTTGGGGAAGTCTCATGGGCCATGGACGGATCTTCCTCTCTGTGGATTTGGCCCGATCCCAATTGTTTTTCGTCAATCTGTGGGATGGGAGGACTCCTTTCAGGTTTGTTACCTCAGGTGTCCCACCAAAAGAGGAATTCCAAAGCAGAGCCCTGGGGAAGAGTGAAGGGACAACCCGAACTATGGTTAAAAATTGGGGCCTAGGGGCATGGCAAGCCCAATATGCTGTCTCTTCATATAGGCCCTGAGAGGCCTGACCTGAGGACTGGGCTCAGGCTGAGGGTCACAATGAGTGTTTGTGACCAATGTGGCCCGCAAGCATGGGCTGGGCCTCATGGGCCACGCTTGTTTCAACTACACTGAACGTTGGACAACATGCCAACCACAAGGTTTCTTGCCATGGGGAAAGAGTTCTTATTTCTGCATCATTTTCAACCCTGGGCAGTTGTTGGAGATAAGGTCTAGGTTCTGGAGCCTGAAAACCGCAGTTGGGAAGAGATGACGACCTAAGGCCATGGCGGGTCCGATGGCTGAGTGTGCGGCCAGCTGTCTGGGTGGGACCAGGAGGTCCAGGCTCAGGCTGGGTCAGAAGGGGAAATAGTGCCCAGGTCAGCCTATATGTTTGGGGTACAGCCGAATGGCGTGCAGGTTGATCCTCATTTGCGGTTTTGGGGTAGCCCTTAGGGCAATGTTTTACTTCTGTAGGGCAGGCAGAGTGTGGCATTGTAGTTCTGGATTGCCCAACTGGAGGGCTTGTGTGCCAGTAGTCTGAGGACGGAGTCTGAGACCCCAAGCTAGGCCTAGGTTTCTGGGTGAGGATATGGCAGGCACAATCTATAGACCTCAATAGAGATCTCGTGCATCTGAAGTCAGGGCAAGGATCAGACGATCGATCTGGTTGGACTTTCTGCCCTGAAGGCCCTTTTTTGAAGGGGGTTGGATCACGAGGACATTGGGGTTTTCCCACGATGAGAGTTGTGAGAAGCTCCAAACTGCAAAGATTCTTCTGCAGGACAATTGAGACCTGTTGGTTGGCTCCAGGCCAACGATTCCGAGCAGGGTTCTAAGGATGGATGGCTGGGTAGCCCACCTCGCATTCCAATGGTCTCCAAGCAACAAGACAGGTTAGATCTGCTGGATGTGGGGGGCAACCGAGGAGGCTGAGTTGAAATGGATCCTCCTGGGGATGTGTCCTAATATGTTTTTGTGTCTATGGAGACCTTGGAATGAAGCGGTGGCCCTGGGGCCCTGAAGGGTTCTCCTAAACAGAGGCTTTGACACAGCTCCAACGTGCATGTTTCCCATGTGTAGATGAGATTTGTTCTGATGGGTGAGTCAAGAAACAGCCATATGCTGGTATTGAAATCCAGGCCTCTGAGGAGAGATGCCTGGAAACCAAAGCAATGGATCCGATTAGTGCCTAGGGGCCTGTTCGTTCCTTTTTACCTCTGGGGACATCAGTCTACAGGTCTGAGTGCAGGTAGGTGCTCAGATGGGCTCAGATTGCCCCTGTTTGTCCTGGGAAGCCACAACTATTGGGATGGCCTCAGGGACTTTGGAGGTTATCCTACTAGTAGGGTTGTGGCCATTGGAATGGGCACATACAATTCCCTTGGAGAGGGCAAGTACAGTCCTCAGGTTTGGCTCCAAGGCCCTGAGCCTGTAGGGTGTGTAGGCCAGAGCTGTGTGGACAGTTGTCTGAAAACACAAACTCGGCTTATGTTTTGGGTCATGGTATGGCAGGACTGATCTACATACCATGAGGAGAACACTTCGGGATATGAAAAAAGGGCGAGTGTGAGGCTCTTGCTCAAGTTTTTGTCTCTGGATATCGTGTCACTCATGGTCGTGAAATTGCCGGGTGACTTCATGGGAGATGGACGAGTCTTACTCTCTGGGGTTTCGGTCCCGTCCAAAGAGTTTGGGGTCATTCTGGGGATGGAAGAAGTCCGTTTTGTTGTTGTTGTTGTCGATTTGTTTCATTTTGTTTTTCAACCTCAGATGTCCCACCAAATGAGGGATTCCAGAGTAGAGCCCTGGGGTGGGGCGACTGGACAACCAGAAATCTGGTTAAAAATTGGGGACTAGGGACATGTCAAGCCCATTATGACATCTAATGGTCCAGCCACTGAGAGGACTTACTAGAGGACAGGACTCACGCTGAGGTCACAATGCGTGTTTATGCTCTCGTCGCACTCAAGAATGGGCGGGGCCTCAGGGTGAATGCTGGTTTCTCCTACACTGAACGTTGGACAACATGCCAACCACAAGGTTTCTTGCCATGGGTCAGGAAGAGTTCTGATTTCTGCATCACAGTCACCCGTGGGCAGTGATTGGAGATAAGGTCTAGGTTCTGAAGCCTGAAAACTGAGGTAGGGAAGAGATGATGACCTAAGGCCATGGCGGGTCTGATGTGCTCAGCGTGCGGTCAGCTGTCTGGGTGTTGGTCAGCAGGTCCGGGCTCAGGTTGTGTCAGACAGTGCATTAGTGCCCAGGTTAGACTATATAATTTGGGTACATTCGAGTGCCGTGTAGGTTTATCCTCATTTAAGCTGCCTGGGCTGCTCATTAGGCAATATATTTTTTCTAGAGGGCAGGCAGAGTGCTTCATTGTCGGTCCGGAATTGCCAAACTTGAGGGCTTCGGGGCCAGGAGAGTGAGGACGGAAGTCTGAGAACACAAGCTAGACTTCGGATTCAGGGTGAGGGCACGGCAGGTACCCCCTGCAGATCTGAACCAATATCTCATGCATCTGAAGTCAGGGCGAGGATCCCACGTTGGCTCAGGTTGGAGTTTCTGTGCATGACGGCCCCTTCATGAAGGGAGCGGAATCTCGAGGCCATGGAGGTTTTCCACGTTGGGAGATGTGGGATGCCCCCTTCAAGAATTCCTTCTGCGGGACAATTGAAACCTGTTGGACAGCTCCAGGACATCGCATATGGAATGACTCCAGAGCACCGTTCGAGGATGGATGCCTGGGAAGTCCGCCTCGGCTTCCAATTGTCTCCTAGCAACAAGACAGTTTAGATCTAATGGATCTGCGGGAGCAACCTGGGTGGCTGAGTTGAAATGCACTTTCCAGAGGATGGGTCCTAACGTGGGTTTGTGTCCATGAGGGCCTTGGTATGGGGAGGTGGCACCGGGACCCTGAAGTATTCTCTTAAGCTTTGGCTTAGCTCCCATGCACAAGTTTCCTTGTGGAGACGAGATTTGTTCTGATGGGTGCCTCAGGAAATCCCCTCTGCTGGTATTGGAATCCAGGCTTTTGAGGAGACATGCCCGTAAACCAAAGCAATGGATCCCATAATGGCCTCGGGTCCTGTCTGGTTCAATCTTCTTGGTATGAGTGGAGGTGGATGAGTGGAGGTAGATGCTCAGCCGGTATCAACCGCCCTTTTTTGTCCCGGGCGACCTACACTATTGGGATGGCCTCAGGGACTTTGGAGGGTTCTCCTAATTTGTACGATTTTTGACAATGGAATGGGCAGAATTCCCATGGATTGGGTGGGGGCAGTCCTAATGTGTGGCTCCAGGGGCCCCAGCCTGGAGGGAGTGTGGATCAGGACTTTGAGGACAGAAGACTGAAAACACAAACTCAGCTTAAGTTTGGGGACGTAGGTATGGCACGCCCGATCTACAAACCCTGAGAAGATCTCTTCAGGATATGAAGAATGAGCGAGTCTGAGGCGCTTGCTCAGGCTTTTGTCTCTGGATTTTGTTTCAGCGATGGCCGTGGAATGTTGGGGAGGTCTCATGGGCCATGGACGGATCTTCCTCTCTGTGGATTTGGCCCGATCCCAATTGTTTTTCGTCAATCTGTGGGATGGGAGGACTCCTTTCAGGTTTGTTACCTCAGGTGTCCCACCAAAAGAGGTATTCCAAAGCAGAGCCCTGGGGAAGAGTGAAGGGACAACCCGAACTATGGTTAAAAATTGGGGCCTAGGGGCATGGCAAGCCCAATATGCTGTCTCTTCATATAGGCCCTGAGAGGCCTGACCTGAGGACTGGGCTCAGGCTGAGGGACACAATGAGTGTTTGTGACCAATGTGGCCCGCAAGCATGGGCTGGGCCTCATGGGCCACGCTTGTTTCAACTACACTGAACGTTGGACAACATGCCAACCACAAGGTTTCTTGCCATGGGGAAAGAGTTCTGATTTCTGCATCATTTTCAACCCTGGGCAATGGTTGGAGATAAGGTCTAGGTTTTGGAGCCTGAAAACCGCAGTTGGGAAGAGATGACGACCTAAGGCCATGGCGGGTCCGATGGCTCAGTCTGCGGCCAGCTGTCTGGGTGGGACCAGGAGGTCCAGGCTCAGGCTGGGTCAGAAGGGGAAATAGTGCCCAGGTCAGCCTATATGTTTGGGGTACAGCCGAATGGCGTGCAGGTTGATCCTCATTTGCGGTTTTGGGGTAGCCCTTAGGGCAATGTTTTACTTCTGTAGGGCAGGCAGAGTGCGGCATTGTAGTTCTGGATAGCCCAACTGGAGGGCTTGTGTGCCAGTAGTCTGAAGAGGGAGTCTGAGAACCCAAGCTAGGCCTAGGTTTCTGGGTGAGGATATGGCAGGCACAATCTACAGACCTCAATAGAGATCTCGTGCATCTGAAGTCAGGGCAAGGATCAGACGATCGCTCTGGTTTGACTTTCTGCCCTGATGGCCCTTTGTTGAAGGGGGTTGGATCACGAGGACATGGGGGTTTTCCCACGATGGGAGTTGTGAGAAGCTCCAAACTGCAAAGATTCTTCTGCAGGACAATTGAGACCTGTTGGTTGGCTCCAGGCCAACGATTCCGAGCAGGGTTCTAAGGATGGATGGCTGGGTAGACCACCTCGCATTCCAATGGTCTCCAAGCAACAAGACAGGTTAGATCTGCTGGATGTGGGGGGCAACCGAGGAGGCTGAGTTGAAATGGACTCTCCTGTGGATGTGTCCTAATATGTTTTTGTGTCTATGGAGACCTTGGAATGAAGCGGTGGCCCTCGGGCCCTGAAGGGTTCTCCTAAACAGAGGCTTTGACACAGCTCCAACGTGCATGTTTCCCATGTGTAGATGAGATTTGTTCTGATGGGTGAGTCAAGAAACAGCCATATGCTGGTATTGAAATCCAGGCCTCTGAGGAGAGATGCCTGGAAACCAAAGCAATGGATCCGATTAGTGCCTAGGGGCCTGTTCGTTCCTTTTTACCTCTGGGGACATCAGTCTACGGGTCTGAGTGCAGGTAGGTGCTCAGATAGGCTCAGATTGCCCCTGTTTGTCCTGGGAAGCCACAACTATTGGGATGGCCTCAGGGACTTTGGAGGTTATCCTACTAGTAGGGTTGTGGCCATTGGAATGGGCACATACAATTCCCTTGGAGAGGGCAAGTACAGTCCTCAGGTTTGGCTCCAGGGCCCTGAGCCTGTAGGGTGTGTAGGCCAGAGCTGTTTGGACAGTTGTCTGAAAACACAAACTCGGCTTATGTTTTGGGTCATGGTATGGCAGGACTGATCTACAGATCATGAGGAGAACACTTCGGGATATGAAAAAAGGGCGAGTGTGAGGATCTTGCTCAAGTTTTTGTCTCTGGATATCGTGTCACTCATGGTCGTGAAATTGCCGGGTGACTTCATGGGAAATGGACGAGTCTTACTCTCTGGGGTTTCGGTCCCGTCCAAAGAGTTTGGGGTCATTCAGGGGATGGAAGAAGTCCGTTTTGTTGTTGTTGTTGTCGATTTGTTTCATTTTGTTTTTCAACCTCAGATGTCCCACCAAATGAGGGATTCCAGAGTAGAGCCCTGAGGTGGGGCGACTGGACAACCAGAAATCTGGTTAAAAATTGGGGACTAGGGACATGTCAAGCCCATTATGACATCTAATGGTCCAGCCACTGAGAGGACTTACTAGAGGACAGGACTCACGCTGAGGTCACAATGCGTGTTTATGCTCTCGTCGCACTCAAGAATGGGCGGGGCCTCAGGGTGAATGCTGGTTTCTCCTACACTGAACGTTGGACAACATGCCAACCACAAGGTTTCTTGCCATGGGTCAGGAAGAGTTCTGATTTCTGCATCACAGTCACCCGTGGGCAGTGATTGGAGATAAGGTCTAGGTTCTGAAGCCTGAAAACTGAGGTAGGGAAGAGATGATGACCTAAGGCCATGGCGGGTCAGATGTGCTCAGCGTGCGGTCAGCTGTCTGGGTGTTGGTCAGCAGGTCCAGGCTCAGGTTGTGTCAGACAGTGCATTAGTGCCCAGGTTAGACTATATAATTTGGGTACATTCGAGTGCCGTGTAGGTTTATCCTCATTTAAGCTGCCTGGGCTGCTCATTAGGCAATATATTTTTTTCTAGAGGGCAGGCAGAGTGCTTCATTGTCGGTCCGGAATTGCCAAACTTGAGGGCTTCGGGGCCAGGAGAATGAGGACGGAAGTCTGAGAACACAAGCTAGACTTCGGATTCAGGGTGAGGGCACGGCAGGTACCCCCTGCAGATCTGAACCAATATCTCATGCATCTGAAGTCAGGGCGAGGATCCCACGTTGGCTCAGTTTGGAATTTCTGTGCATGACGGCCCCTTCATGAAGGGAGCGGAATCTCGAGGTCATGGAGGTTTTCCACGTTGGGAGATGTGGGATGCCCCCTTCAAGGATTCCTTCTGCGGGACAATTTAGACCTGTTGGACAGCTCCAGGACATCCCATATGGAATGACTCCAGAGCACCGTTCGAGGATGGATGCCTGGGAAGTCCGCCTCGCCTTCCAATTGTCTCCTAGCAACAAGACAGTTTAGATCTAATGGATCTGCGGGAGCAACCGGGGTGGCTGAGTTGAAATGCACTTTCCAGAGGATGGGTCCTAACGTGTGTTTGTGTCCGTGAGGGCCTTGGAATGGGGAGGTGGCACCGGGACCCTGAAGTATTCTCCTAAGCTTTGGCATAGCTCCCATGCACAAGTTTCCTTGTGGAGACGAGATTTGTTCTGATGGGTGCCTCAGGAAATCCCCTCTGCTGGTATTGGAATCCAGGCTTTTGAGGAGACATGCCTGTAAACCAAAGCAATGGATCCGATAATGGCCTCGGGTCCTGTCTGGTTCAATCTTCTTGGTATGAGTGGAGGTAGATGAGTGGAGGTAGATGCTCAGCCGGTATTAACCGCCCTTTTTTGTCCCAGGCGACCTACACTATTGGGATGGCCTCAGGGACTTTGGAGGGTTCTCCTAATTTGTACGATTTTTGACAATGGAATGGGCAGAATTCCCATGGATTGGGTGGGGGCAGTCCTAATGTGTGGCTCCAGGGGCCCCAACCTGGAGGGAGTGTGGCCCAAGACTTTGAGGACAGAAGACTGAAAACACAAACTCAGCTTAAGTTTGGGGACGTAGGTATGGCACGCCCGATCTACAAACCATGAGAAGATCTCTTCAGGATATGAAGAATGAGCGAGTCTGAGGCGCTTGCTCAGGCTTTTGTCTCTGGATTTTGTTTCAGCGATGGCCGTGGAATGTTGGGGAGGTCTCATGGGCCATGGACGGATCTTCCTCTCTGTGGATTTGGCCCGATCCCAATTGTTTTTCGTCAATCTGTGGGATGGGAGGACTCCTTTCAGGTTTGTTACCTCAGGTGTCCCACCAAAAGAGGTATTCCAAAGCAGAGCCCTGGGGAAGAGTGAAGGGACAACCCGAACTATGGTTAAAAATTGGGGCCTAGGGGCATGGCAAGCCCAATATGCTGTCTCTTCATATAGGCCCTGAGAGGCCTGACCTGAGGACTGGGCTCAGGCTGAGGGACACAATGAGTGTTTGTGACCAATGTGGCCCGCAAGCATGGGCTGGGCCTCATGGGCCACGCTTGTTTCAACTACACTGAACGTTGGACAACATGCCAACCACAAGGTTTCTTGCCATGGGGAAAGAGTTCTGATTTCTGCATCATTTTCAACCCTGGGCAATGGTTGGAGATAAGGTCTAGGTTTTGGAGCCTGAAAACCGCAGTTGGGAAGAGATGACGACCTAAGGCCATGGCGGGTCCGATGGCTCAGTCTGCGGCCAGCTGTCTGGGTGGGACCAGGAGGTCCAGGCTCAGGCTGGGTCAGAAGGGGAAATAGTGCCCAGGTCAGCCTATATGTTTGGGGTACAGCCGAATGGCGTGCAGGTTGATCCTCATTTGCGGTTTTGGGGTAGCCCTTAGGGCAATGTTTTACTTCTGTAGGGCAGGCAGAGTGCGGCATTGTAGTTCTGGATAGCCCAACTGGAGGGCTTGTGTGCCAGTAGTCTGAAGAGGGAGTCTGAGAACCCAAGCTAGGCCTAGGTTTCTGGGTGAGGATATGGCAGGCACAATCTACAGACCTCAATAGAGATCTCGTGCATCTGAAGTCAGGGCAAGGATCAGACGATCGCTCTGGTTTGACTTTCTGCCCTGATGGCCCTTTGTTGAAGGGGGTTGGATCACGAGGACATGGGGGTTTTCCCACGATGGGAGTTGTGAGAAGCTCCAAACTGCAAAGATTCTTCTGCAGGACAATTGAGACCTGTTGGTTGGCTCCAGGCCAACGATTCCGAGCAGGGTTCTAAGGATGGATGGCTGGGTAGACCACCTCGCATTCCAATGGTCTCCAAGCAACAAGACAGGTTAGATCTGCTGGATGTGGGGGGCAACCGAGGAGGCTGAGTTGAAATGGACTCTCCTGTGGATGTGTCCTAATATGTTTTTGTGTCTATGGAGACCTTGGAATGAAGCGGTGGCCCTCGGGCCCTGAAGGGTTCTCCTAAACAGAGGCTTTGACACAGCTCCAACGTGCATGTTTCCCATGTGTAGATGAGATTTGTTCTGATGGGTGAGTCAAGAAACAGCCATATGCTGGTATTGAAATCCAGGCCTCTGAGGAGAGATGCCTGGAAACCAAAGCAATGGATCCGATTAGTGCCTAGGGGCCTGTTCGTTCCTTTTTACCTCTGGGGACATCAGTCTACGGGTCTGAGTGCAGGTAGGTGCTCAGATAGGCTCAGATTGCCCCTGTTTGTCCTGGGAAGCCACAACTATTGGGATGGCCTCAGGGACTTTGGAGGTTATCCTACTAGTAGGGTTGTGGCCATTGGAATGGGCACATACAATTCCCTTGGAGAGGGCAAGTACAGTCCTCAGGTTTGGCTCCAGGGCCCTGAGCCTGTAGGGTGTGTAGGCCAGAGCTGTTTGGACAGTTGTCTGAAAACACAAACTCGGCTTATGTTTTGGGTCATGGTATGGCAGGACTGATCTACAGATCATGAGGAGAACACTTCGGGATATGAAAAAAGGGCGAGTGTGAGGATCTTGCTCAAGTTTTTGTCTCTGGATATCGTGTCACTCATGGTCGTGAAATTGCCGGGTGACTTCATGGGAAATGGACGAGTCTTACTCTCTGGGGTTTCGGTCCCGTCCAAAGAGTTTGGGGTCATTCAGGGGATGGAAGAAGTCCGTTTTGTTGTTGTTGTTGTCGATTTGTTTCATTTTGTTTTTCAACCTCAGATGTCCCACCAAATGAGGGATTCCAGAGTAGAGCCCTGAGGTGGGGCGACTGGACAACCAGAAATCTGGTTAAAAATTGGGGACTAGGGACATGTCAAGCCCATTATGACATCTAATGGTCCAGCCACTGAGAGGACTTACTAGAGGACAGGACTCACGCTGAGGTCACAATGCGTGTTTATGCTCTCGTCGCACTCAAGAATGGGCGGGGCCTCAGGGTGAATGCTGGTTTCTCCTACACTGAACGTTGGACAACATGCCAACCACAAGGTTTCTTGCCATGGGTCAGGAAGAGTTCTGATTTCTGCATCACAGTCACCCGTGGGCAGTGATTGGAGATAAGGTCTAGGTTCTGAAGCCTGAAAACTGAGGTAGGGAAGAGATGATGACCTAAGGCCATGGCGGGTCAGATGTGCTCAGCGTGCGGTCAGCTGTCTGGGTGTTGGTCAGCAGGTCCAGGCTCAGGTTGTGTCAGACAGTGCATTAGTGCCCAGGTTAGACTATATAATTTGGGTACATTCGAGTGCCGTGTAGGTTTATCCTCATTTAAGCTGCCTGGGCTGCTCATTAGGCAATATATTTTTTTCTAGAGGGCAGGCAGAGTGCTTCATTGTCGGTCCGGAATTGCCAAACTTGAGGGCTTCGGGGCCAGGAGAATGAGGACGGAAGTCTGAGAACACAAGCTAGACTTCGGATTCAGGGTGAGGGCACGGCAGGTACCCCCTGCAGATCTGAACCAATATCTCATGCATCTGAAGTCAGGGCGAGGATCCCACGTTGGCTCAGGTTGGAATTTCTGTGCATGACGGCCCCTTCATGAAGGGAGCGGAATCTCGAGGTCATGGAGGTTTTCCACGTTGGGAGATGTGGGATGCCCCCTTCAAGGATTCCTTCTGCGGGACAATTTAGACCTGTTGGACAGCTCCAGGACATCCCATATGGAATGACTCCAGAGCACCGTTCGAGGATGGATGCCTGGGAAGTCCGCCTCGCCTTCCAATTGTCTCCTAGCAACAAGACAGTTTAGATCTAATGGATCTGCGGGAGCAACCGGGGTGGCTGAGTTGAAATGCACTTTCCAGAGGATGGGTCCTAACGTGTGTTTGTGTCCGTGAGGGCCTTGGAATGGGGAGGTGGCACCGGGACCCTGAAGTATTCTCCTAAGCTTTGGCATAGCTCCCATGCACAAGTTTCCTTGTGGAGACGAGATTTGTTCTGATGGGTGCCTCAGGAAATCCCCTCTGCTGGTATTGGAATCCAGGCTTTTGAGGAGACATGCCTGTAAACCAAAGCAATGGATCCGATAATGGCCTCAGGTCCTGTCTGGTTCAATCTTCTTGGTATGAGTGGAGGTAGATGAGTGGAGGTAGATGCTCAGCCGGTATTAACCGCCCTTTTTTGTCCCAGGCGACCTACACTATTGGGATGGCCTCAGGGACTTTGGAGGGTTCTCCTAATTTGTACGATTTTTGACAATGGAATGGGCAGAATTCCCATGGATTGGGTGGGGGCAGTCCTAATGTGTGGCTCCAGGGGCCCCAACCTGGAGGGAGTGTGGCCCAAGACTTTGAGGACAGAAGACTGAAAACACAAACTCAGCTTAAGTTTGGGGACGTAGGTATGGCACGCCCGATCTACAAACCATGAGAAGAACTCTTCAGGATATGAAGAATGAGCGAGTCTGAGGCGCTTGCTCAGGCTTTTGTCTCTGGATTTTGTTTCAGCGATGGCCGTGGAATGTTGGGGAGGTCTCATGGGCCATGGACGAATCTTCCTCTCTGTGGATTTGGCCCGATCCCAATTGTTTTTCGTCAATCTGTGGGATGGGATGACTCCTTTCAGTTTTGTTACCTCAGGTGTCCCACCAAAAGAGGAATTCCAAAGCAGAGCCCTGGGGAAGAGTAAAGGGACAACCCGAAATATGGTTAAAAATTGCGGCCTAGGGGCATGGCAAGCCCAATATGCTGTCTCTGTATCCAGCCACTGAGAGGCCTTACCTGAGGACTGGGCTCAGGCTGAGGGTCACAATGTGTGTTTGTGACCAATGTGGCCTGCAAGCATGGGCGGGGCCTCATGGGCCACACTGGTTTCAACTACACTGAACGTTGGACAACATGCCAACCACAAGGTTTCTTGCCATGGAAAAAGAGTTCTGATTTATGCATCATTTTCAAACCAGGGCAGTGATTGGAGATCAGGTCTAGGTTCTCAAGCCTGGAAACCAATGTTGAGATGAGATGACGACCTAAGGCCATGGCGGTTTTAATGTGCTCAGTGTGCTACCAGCTGTCTGGGTGGGGCCAGGAGGTCCAGGCTCAGGCTGGGTCAGAAAGGGCAATGTTGCCCAGGTCAGCCTACACATTTGGGGTACAGCCGAATGGCGTGCAAGTTGATCCTCATTTGGGGATTCTGGGTTGCCCCAGTAGGCAAGGTTTTTCTTCTGGGGGGCAGGCAGAGTGCAGCATTGTAGTTCTGGTTTGCCAAACTGGAGGGCTTGTGGGCCAGTAGTCTGAGGACGGAAGTCTGAGAACCCAAGCTAGGCCTAGGTTTCTGGGTGAGGATATGGTAGGCACAATCTACAGACCTCAATTGAGACCTCGTGCAGCTGAAGTCAGGGCAAAGGTCAGATGATCGCTCCTGTTGGACTTTCTGTCCCTGATGGCCCCTTCTTGAAGGGGGGGTTGGATCACGAGGCCATGGGTGTTTTCCCATGATGGGAGTTGTGAGAAGCTCCCAACTGCAAAGATTCTTCTGCAGGACAATTGAGACCTGTTGGTTGGCTCCAGGCCAACGATTCCGAGCAGGGTTCTAAGGATGGATGGCTGGGTAGCCCACCTCGCATTCCAATGGTCTCCAAGCAACAAGACAGGTTAGATCTGCTGGATGTGGGGGAGCAACCGAGGAGGCTGAGTTGAAATGGACTCTCCTGTGGATGTGTCCTAATATGTTTTTGTGTCTATGGAGACCTTGGAACGAAGCGGTGGCCCTGGGGCCCTGAAGGGTTCTCCTAAACAGAGGCTTTGACACAGCTCCAACGTGCATGTTTCCCATGTGTAGATGAGATTTGTTCTGATGGGTGAGTCAAGAAACAGCCATATGCTGGTATTGAAATCCAGGCCTCTGAGGAGAGATGCCTGGAAACCAAAGCAATGGATCCGATTAGTGCCTAGGGGCCTGTTCGTTCCTTTTTACCTCTGCGGACATCAGTCTACAGGTCTGCGTGCAGGTAGGTGCTCAGATGGGCTCAGATTACCCCTGTTTGTTCTGGGAAGCCACAACTATTGAGATGGCCTCAGGGACTTTGGAGGTTTATACTTTTAGTAGGGCTTTGGCTATTGGAATGGGCACATACAATTCTCTTGTAGAGGGCAAGTACAGTCCTCAGGTTTGGGTCCAGGGGCCTGAGCCTGTAGGGTGTGTAGGCCAGAGCTGTTTGGTCAGTTGTCTGAAAACACAAACTCGGCTTATGTTTCGGGTCATAGGTATGGTAGGACTGATCTATAGACCATGAGGAGAAGCCTTCGCGATATGAAAAGAGGGCGAGTGTGAGGCTCTTGCTCAAGTTTTTGTCTCTGGATATCGTGTCACTCTTGGTCGTGAAATTTCCGGGTGACTCAATGGGAAAGGGACGAATCTTACTCTCTGGTATTTCGGCCCCGTCGAAAGAGTTTGGGGTCATTCTGGGGATGAAAGAAGTCCGTTTTGTTGTTGTTGTTGTTTTGTTTTGTTTTGTTTTTCAACCTCCGATGTCCCACCAAATGAGGGATTCCAGAGTAGAGCCCTGGGGAGTGGCGACTGGACAACCAGAAATCTGGTTAAAAATTGGGGCCTAGGGAAATGTCAAGCCCATTATGATATCTAATGATCCAGCCACTGAGAGTACTTACTAGAGGACAGGACTCAGCTGAGGTCACAATGCGTGTTTATGCTCTCGTCGCACTCAAGAATGGGCGGGGCCTCAGGGTGAATGCTGTTTTCTCCTACACTGAACGTTGGACAACATGCCAACCGCAAGGTTTCTTGCCATGGGTAAGGAGGAGTTCTGATTTCTACATCACACTCACCCCTGAACATGGATTGGAGATAAGGACTCGGCCCCGAAGCCTGAAAACTGAGGTAGGGAAGAGATGATGACCTAAGGCCATGGCCGGACTGATGTGCTCAGTGTGCGGTCAGCTCTCTGGGTGTTGGTCAAGAGGTCCGGGCTCAGGTTGTGTCAGACAGTGCATTCGTGCCCAGGTTAGACTATATAATTTGGGTACATTCGAGTGCCGTGTATGTTGATCCTCATTTAAGCTGCCTGGGCAGCTCATTAGGCAATATATTTGTTCTAGAGGGCAGGCAGAGTGCTTCATTGTTGGTCCGGAATTGCCAAACTTGAGGGCTTGGGGTCCAGGAGAGTGAGAACGGAAGTCTGAGAACAAAAGCTAGACTTCGGATTCAGGGTGAGGGCACGGCAGGTACCCCCTGCAGATCTGAACCAATATCTCATGCATCTGAAGTCAGGCTGAGGATCAGACTTTGGCTGAGGCTGGAGTATGTGTCCATGATGGCACCTTCATGAAGCGGGGGCCTCATGAGGTCAAGGAAGTTTTCCCACGCTGAGTTTGGAGGTTGCCCCAAACCACAAGGTTTCTTCTGCGGGATATTCGTTTCCTGTTGCATGGCTCCAGGACATACCCTACGGAAGGACTGTAGAGCGGTTTTCGAAGGATGGATCCCTGTACAGCATGCCTCGGTTTCCCATTGACCATGAGCGACAAGATATGTTTGATCTCCTGCCTCTGGGGCACGCTACCCAGTGGGCTTAGTTGAAATGGCCTCTCCCGAGGATGGGTCATAATGTGCGTTTGGGTCCATGAAGACCTTGTAATGTGCTGGTTGTTCAGTGGCCCTGCGGAACTCTCCTACCTGAAGGGTTTGATACATCCCCAGTAAGAAAGCTCCCCATGTGGAGACAAGAGAGGTTTTGTTTGGTGCCTCAGAAAAGCCCCGTGTGCTGGTCTACGAAAACAGTCCTCTGTGGACGGACACATGGAAACCAAAGCTAAGGTTTATATTAGGGCCTGGGGGCCTGTCCATTTCAAACTTCTGTCTCTGGGGACAATGTCTGAGAGTCTAAGTGGAGATAGTTGCACCGCTCGTGTCAGAGAGCCCCTCTTAGTCCAGGGTGGCCTACACTATTGATGGCCTCAGGGGCCTTGGGGCTTTTCCCTAACCTGTGGGGTTGTGGTCAATGGATTGGGCACACTTTCCTTGGAGAGGGCAGGCACAATCTTTCGCTGTGGCACCAGAAATCCTAGCCTGTAGGTTGTGTGGGTCCAGGCTGTGGACACAGAAGTCTGAAAATACAAACTCAGCTCATGAGTGGCGCCTAGGGTATGGCAGGCCGGATGTACAGCCCGAGAGGGAGCTCCTGGGCCTCTGAAACAAGGGCGAGTGGGAGGCGTTCCTTCAGGCTTTTGTCTCTGGATGTTGTGTCCGGGATAGCCGTGGATAGGAGGGGTGTCCTCGGGGACTGTGGATGAGTATCTCTCTCTGGGGATTTGTCCCAGGTCCCAAGAGTTTGGGGTCATTTTGTTGAAAGGGTGGAGTCGTGTTTTCTGGCTCATGTGTCTCTCCAGGAAAGGGATTCCAGACCAGAGACCCAGGTATGGGCTGGGCGACTGGTAAAATCAATCACTGGTGAGGATTGGGTGCATAGGTGCTTGGCAAGTCAATATGCGGGCTCTTGGTCCAGGCCCTGACAGGCCTTTCTTTGACATGGGGCTCATGCTGAGGGACACTGTTTGAATTTGTGCCCAAGCAGCACTCACGTTTGGGCGTGGCATCAGGGGCCATGAAGGTTTCTCCCGCCCTGAAGGTGTGACTCCATGCCAAGAGCAAGCTTTATAGCCATGGGGAAGGAAGAGTTCTGTTTTTTGCATGCGATACCCAGCTGTATGGAGAATTGATATAATATCTAGGTTCAGATATCTGAAAACCAAGGTTAGGAAGAGTTGACGGCATATGACCATGGCGTGTCCGAGTGCGGGGTGTGCGGCCAGCTGTCTCCTTGTCTGTCTGGACGTCTGGCTTCAGGCTGTGTCAGACAGAGCATGAGTGCCCAGAGCAGCCTATCCAGTTCGGGTACCGTCGAGGCCCGAGCAGGTTGATCCTCATCTGGGTTTTCTGGAGAGAGCCCCACAGGGAAACGTTTTTCTTCCCTTGGGCAGACCCTGGGCTGGGTTGTGGTTCTGGAGTTCCTAGTCCGGAGGGCTTGTTTGCCAGGAGTGTGAGGAAGGAAGTCTGAAAACACAAGCTAGCGTGAGGTTTGGGACCGATGGCACGGCAGGCCCTCTCTGCAGAGGCTGAATCGAGATCTCCTGCTCTGAGGTCATGTCAACTATGAGACGAGCCTAAGGCTAGAGTTTTTATCCAGCATGGCCTCTTCCTGAAGGGTGTGGGGGCGTCATGAGGCCAGGGAGGTTTGCCTACGATGGGATTTGTGAACTACTCCAAACCTCAAGGTTTCCTTCTGCACGACTGTCGAGTCCTATTGGATGGTTCCAGGAGGCCCCATATGGAAAGACTCGAGAGCAGGTGTCTAAGCATGGATGCCTGGGAACGCCACCTCATATTCCCACTCTTTAGTCAGGACAAGGCAGGCTCAATCTGCGGGCTCCTGGGTGAGCTACCCAGAGGGGAGAGTTGAAATGGACTCTCCTGAAGATGAGTCCTACTGTGGCTTGGTGGTCTGGGAGACCTTGGAATGTGGAGGTGGCTCAGGGACTCTGCAGGATTCTCCACCCTGAGGTGTTTGACACGCCTCCAACAAGGAAGCTTCCCATGTGGAGACCAGAGGAGTTCTATTCAGTGCCTCAGGAAAGCCCCATATCCTGTTCTTCGAACCAAAGCCTCTGAGGAGTGACACCTGGAAACCAAAGCAAGAGTTGAGATTAGGGCTTAATGGCCTGTCCGGCTCAACCTTCTATTTCTGTTGACATATTTGTGCATGCCCTCGTGGAGGTAGCTGCTCAGCTTGTGTCTGAATGCCGCTGTGTGTCCATAGAGGATCCCGGTAGTGGGATATCCTCGGGGGCCTTGAGTTTTTTCATATTCTGGAGGTGTGTCGCCAAAGGAATGGTCACAGTTTCCCAGGAGAGAGCAGGCACGGTCCTGTGTTATGGCTCCAGAGGACCCAGCCTAGAGGCTGTGTTTGCCAGGGCTGTGGGACAGATTTCTGAAAAAGCAAACTTGGCTCTGGTAGGGGCCAAGGTAATGGCAGGCCTGATCTCCAGTCCGTGAGGGGATATCCTCTGGATATCAATGGAGGGCAATTGGGAGGCAGTCGCTCAGGCTTTTGTCTCTGGTTGGTGCATTCACAGAGGCTGTTCAGGGTAGGGGTTGCCTCAGGGGACGAGGAAGAGCCTTCCTCTCAGGGGATTGTCCAAGCTCCCAAGTGTTTTGGTTCATTCTGTGGGAAGGAAAGAGTACTGTATTCTGCCTCAGGGGACCCCCCAGGAGAGGGACTCTAGAGCACAGCAGTGGCTTCCCTCAACTGGAATACACACCATCTAGTTAGTCCTGGGTGCCTATGGGCATGGCAAGCCACATATGCGGGCTCTTGGTCCAGTCACTGAGAGGCGTTACTTGAATAAGGTACTCATGCTGAGGGTCACAATGTGTGTTTGTGCCCAAGGCGGCCCTCACGCATGGGCGTGGCCTCATGGGTCATGCCGTTTTCTCCTACACTGAATGTTTGACTCACTGCCAGCAGCAAGGTTTCTTGCCATGGGGAAGGAGGGGTTCTGACTTGTGCATCAGGTTCCCCCGTGTGCAGGAATTGGAGATAAGGTCCAGGTTCCGATGACTGAAAACCCAGGTTGGGAATGGATGGTGGCCTAAGGCAGTGGCTGGTCCAATGTGCTGGGTGTGCAGCCAGCTGTGTTGGTGTCTGTTGGAAGGTCTGGGCTCAGGCAATTTGCGACAGAGCATCAGTGTTTAAGGTAGCCTATGCAATTGGGGTGTTGCCGAGGGCCAAGCTGTTTGGTCCTCATTTGGGGTTCTGGGCAGCACCATAGACAATGTTTTTCTCCTGGAAGGCAGGCAGAGTGCTTCATTGTGGCCCCAGAATTTCCAGGAGGGTGGGTTTGTGGGCCCAGAATGTGAGGACAGAAGTCTGAAAACACAAGCTAGGGTGAGGAATGGAGCCAAGGGCAGAGCAGGCCCACTCTGCAGAGGCTGAATCAAAATCTCCTGCATCTGAAGTCAGGCTGAGGATCAGACGTTGGCTGAGGCTGGAGTTTTTGGCCATGATGGCACCTTCATGAAGCGGGGGCCTCATGAGGCCAAGAAAGTTTTCCCACGCTGAGTTTGGAGGTTACCCCAACCACAAGGTTTCCTTCCGCGGGACATTCGAGTCCTGTTGCATGGCTCCAGGACATAGGATACGGAAGGACTGTAGAGCAGGGTTCGAAGGATGGATCCCTGTACAGCATGCCTCGCATTCCCATTGGCCATTAGCCACAAGATATGTTTGATCTGCTGCCTCTGGGTCACGCTACCCAGGGGGCTGAGTTGAAATGGCCTCTCCTGAGGATGCGTCATAATGTGCGTTTGAGTCCATGGAGACCTTGGAATGTGCTGGTTGTTCTGTGGCCCTGCGGAACTCTCCTACCTGAAGGGTTTGATACATCCCTAGTATGTAAGCTTCCCATGAGAAGACGAGAGAGGTTTGGTTTGGTGCCTCAGAAAAGCTCCGTGTGCTGGTCTACGAAAACAGTCCTCTGAGGACGGACACATGGAAACCAAAGCTAAAGTTCAGATTAGGGCCTGGGGGCCTGTCCATTTCAACCTTCTGTCTCTGGGGACACTGTTTGAGAGTCTAAGTGGAGATAGATGCTCCGCTGGTGTCAGAGAGCCCTTCTTAGTCCAGGGTGGCCTACACTATTGATGGCCTCAGGGGCCTTGGAGCTTTTCCCTAACCTGTAGGGTTGTGGTCAATGGATTGGGCACAATTTCCTTGGAGAGGGCAGGCACAATCTTTCGCTGTGTCTCCAGAGGCCCTAGCCTGGAGGTTTTGTGGGTCCAGGCTGTGAACACAAAAGTCTGAAAACACAAACTCAGCTCATGAGTGGCGCCTAGCGTATGGCAGGCCGGATGTACAGCCCGAGAGGGAGCTCCTGGGCCTCTGAAACAAGGGCGAATGGGAGGCGTTCCTTCAGGCTTTTGTCTCTGGATGTTGTGTCCGGGATAGCCGTGGATTGGAAAGGTGGCCTCAGGGACTATGGACGACTATCCCTCTCTGGGGATTTGTCCCAGCTCCCAAGAGTTAGGGGTCATTTTCTGGTAAGGGTGGAGTCGTGTTTTCTGACTCATGTGTCTCTCCAAGAAAGGGATTCCAGAGCAGAGCTCCAGGTACGGGCTGGGCGACTGGTAAACTCAAACACTGGTGAGGATTGTGTGTATGGGGGCTTGGAAAGCAAACATGAGCGGGGCCTCATGGGCCACACTGGTTTCAACTAAACTTAACATTGGACAACATGCCAACCACAAGGTTTCTTGCCCTGGGGAAGGAATTCTGATTTCTGCATTAGGTTCAGGCCTGGGCAGTGAATAGAGATAAGGTCTAGGTTCTGAAGCCTGAAAACCGAGGTGGAAAGAGATGACGTCCTAAGGCCTTGGCGGCTTGATGTGCTCAGTGTGCGGCCAGCTGTCTTGGTGCGGCCAGGAGGTCTAGACTCAGGCTGTGTCAGAAAGGGCATTAGTGCCCTGGTCAGCCTATGTATTTGGGGTACAGCCAAGGTAGGC
Source organism: Mustela nivalis (assembly GCF_964662115.1). NCBI lineage: Eukaryota > Metazoa > Chordata > Mammalia > Carnivora > Mustelidae > Mustela > Mustela nivalis. The sequence continues at coordinate 85,890 of NW_028135377.1, forward strand.
GCAGGCTGATCCTCACTTGGGGTTACTTGGTAGCCCCAGAGGGCAATGTTTTTCTTCTGGAGGGCAGGCAGAGTGCTGCTTTGTAGTTCTGGATTGCCAAAATGGAGGGCTTCTGGGTCAGTAGTCTGAGGACAGAAGTCTGAGAACACTAGCTAGGCTTCGGTTTCTGGGTGAGGACATGGCAGGCACAATCTACAGAACTGAATAGAGATCTCGTGCATCTGAAGTCAGGGCGAGGATCAGACGATCCTTCAGGTTGGAGTTTCTGACCCTAATAGCCCCTTCATAAAGGGGGGCATCACGAGGCAATGGCGGTTTTCCCACAATGGGAATTGTGAGAAGCTCCAAACTGCAAAGTGTCTTCTGCAGGACAATTGAGACCTGTTGTTGGCTCCAAGCCAATGATTCTGAGCAGGGTTCTAAGGATGGATGGCTGGGTAGCCCACCTCTCATTCCAATTGTCACCTAGCAACAAGACAGGTTAGTTCTGCTGGATCTAGGGGAGAAACCGAGGAGGCTGAGTTGAAATGGACTCTCCTGTGGATGGGTCCTAATGTGCTTTTGTGTCTATGGACACCTTGGAAAGAGCGGTGGCACTGGGGCCCTGAAGGGTTCTCCTAAACAGAGCCTTTGAAAACAGCTCCAACGTGCAAGTCTCCCATGTGTAGATGAGATGTTTTCTGATGGGTGAGTCAAGAAACAGCCATTGCTGGTTTTGAAATCCAGGCCTCTGAGGAGAGATGCCTGGAAACCAAAGCAATGGATATGATTAGTGACTAGGGGCCTGTTCTTTCCTTCTTACCTCTGGGGACATCTGTCTATCGGTCTGAGTACAGGTAGGTGCTCAGATGGGCTCAGATTGCCCCTGTTTTACCTGGGAAGCCACCACTAATGAGATGGATCAGGGACTTGGGAGGTTTATCCTATTAGAAGGAATGTGGCCATTGGAATGGGCACACACAATTCCCTTGGAGAGGGCAAGTACAGTCCTCAGGTTTGGCTCCAGGGGCCTGAGACAGTAGGTTGTGTAGGCCAGGACTGTTTGGACAGTTGTCTGAAAACACAAACTTGGCTTATGTTTCAGGTCATAGGTATGGCAGGACTTATATACAGACCATGAGGAGAACATTTCGGGATTTGAGCAAAGGGCGAGTGTGAGGCTCTTGCTCAAGTTTTTGTCTCTGGATATCTTGTCACTCATGGTCGTGAAATTTTTGGGTGACTTCATGCGAAATGGACGAGTCTTCTTCCCTGGTGGTTTGGCCCAGTCCAAAGCGTTTGGGGTCACTCTGTGGGATAGAAGAAGTCCGTTTATTTTTTTTTTTTGATGTTGTTTTCTTTTTAACCTCAGGTGTCCCACCAAATGAGGAATTCCAGAGTAGAGCCCTGGGGGGGGGGTTGACTGGACAATCAGAAATCTGGTTAAAAATTGGGACCTAGGGACATATCAAGCCCATTATGACATCTAATGGTCCAGTCACTGAGAGGACTTACTAGAGGACAGGACTCATGCTGAGGGTCACAATGCGTGTTTATGCCCTTGTCGCACTCAAGAATGGGCGGGGCCTCAGGGTGAATGCTGGTTTCTTCTACACTGAACGTTCGACGACGTGCCAACCACAAGGTTTCTTACCATGTGTAAGGAGGTGTTCTGATTTCTGCATCACACTCACCCCTGGGCAGTGATTGGAGATAATGTCTCGTTTCTGAGGCCTGAAAACTGAGGTAGGGAAGAGAGGATGACCTACGGCCTTGGCGGGTCTTATGTGCTCAGTTTGCGGTCTGCTTTCTGGGAGTTGGTCGGGAGGTCCGGGCTCAGGTTGTGCCTGACAGTGCATTAGTTCCCAGGTTAGACTATATAATTTGGGTGAAGTCGAGTGCTGTGGAGGTTTATCCTCATTGAAGGTGCCTGGGCAGCTCATGAGGCAATAATTTTTTTCTAGAGGGCAGGCAGAGTGCTGCATTGTGTGTCCGGAATTGCCAAACTTGAAGGCATCGGGGCCAGGAGTGTGAGGACGGCAGTCTGAGAAGACTAGCTAGATTTGGTTTCAGGGCTAGGGCACTGCAGGTACCCCCTGCAGGTCTGAACCAATACTCATGCATCTGAAGTCAGGGCGAGGATCAGACGTTGGCTCAGGTTGGAGTTTCCGCGCATGATGGCCGCTTCATGAAGGGAGCGGAATCTCGAGGCCATTGAGGTTTTCCCACGTTGGGAGTTGTGGGATGCCACCTTCAAGGAATCCTTCTGCGGGACAATTGAGGCCTGTTGGACAGCTCCAGGACATCCGATATGGAATGACTCCAGAGCACCGTTCGAGTTGGATGCCTGGGAAGCCCGCCTCGCATTCCAATTGTCTCCTAGCAACAAGACAGTTTAGATCTGATGGCTCTGCCAAGCAACCGGGGTGGCTGAGTTGAAATGGACTTTCCTGAGGATGGGTCCTAATGTGTTTTTGTGTCCATGATGGCCCTGGAATGGGGCGGTGGCACCGGGACCCTGAAGTACTCTCCTATGCTTTGGACATGGCTCCCATGCATAGGTTTCCTTGTGGAGACGAGATGAGTTCTGCTGGGTGCCTCAGCAAAACCCGTATGCTCGTATTGGAATCAGGCTTTTGAGGAGACATGCCTGTAAAACAAGGCAATGGATCCTATTATGGCCTAGTGTCCTGTCTGGTTCAATCTTCTCCTCTGGGGACATCCATTTATGGTATGAGTGGAGGTAGATTATCAGCTGGTGTCAGACAGCCCTTGTTAGTTCCGGGCGACCTACGCTATTGGGATGGCCTCAGGGTCTTTGGAGGTTTCTCCTAATTTGTACGATTTTGGACAATGGTATGGGCAGAATTCCCATGGATTGTTAGGCACAGTCCTAATGTGTGGCTCCAGGGGCCCCAGCCTAGAGGATGTGTGGCCCAGGACTTTGAGGACAGAAGTCTGAAAACACAAACTCAGCCTAGTTTTGGGGACATAGGTATGGCAGGCCCGATCTACAAACCATGAGAAGAACTCTTCAGGATATGTAGAAAGTGCGAGTCTGAGGTGTTTGCTCAGGTTTGTGTCTCTGGATTTTGTATCAGCGATGGCACAATCTACAGACCTGAATCGAGATCAGGTGCATCTGAAGTCAGGGCGAGGATCAGACGATCGCTCAAGTTGCTGTTTCTGTCCCTGATGGGCCCTTCACGAAGGGGCGGCATCACGAGGCCATGGGGATTTTCCCACGATGGAATTTGTGAGAAGCTCCAAACTGCAAAGTGTCTTCTGCAGGACAATTGAGACCTGTTGTTTGGCTCCAGGCCAATGATTCTGAGCAGGGTTCTAAGGATGAATGGCTGGGTAGCCCACCTCACATTCCAGTTGTCTCCTAGAAACAAGATAGGTTAGATCTGCTGGATCTGGGGGAGCAACCGAGGAGGCTGAGTTGAAATGGACTCCCCTATGGATGGGTCCTAATGTGCTTTTGTTTCTATGGAGACCTTGGAATGTAGCCGTGGCTCTGGGGCCCTGAAGGGTTCTCCTAAACAGAGGCTTTGACACAGCTCCAACGTGCATGTTTCCCATGTGTAGATGAGATTTGTTCTGATGGGTGAGTCAAGAAACAGCCATATGCTCGTATTGAAATCCAGGCCTCTGAGGAGAGATGCCTGGAAACCAAAGCAATGGATCCGATTAGTGCCTAGGGGCCTGTTCGTTCCTTTTTACCTCTGGGGACATCAGTCTACGGGTCTGAGTGCAGGTAGGTGCTCAGATGGGCTCAGATTGCCCCTGTTTTTCCTGGGAAGCCACCACTATTGAGATGGATCAGGGACTTTGGAGATTTATCCTATTAGAAGGGATGTGGCCATTGGAATGGGCACACACAATTCCCTTGGAGAGGGCAAGTACAGTCCTCAGGTTTGGCTCCAGTGGCCTGAGCCTGTTGGTTGTGTAGGCCAGGGCTGTTTGGACAGTTGTCTGAAATAACAAACTTGGCTTTAGTTTCAGGTCATAGGTATGGCAGGACTTAAACTACAGACCATGAGGAGAACTTTTCGGGATTTGAGAAAAGGGCGAGTGTGAGGCTCTTGCTCATGTTTTTGTCTCTGGATATCGTGTCACTCATGGTCGTGAAATTTCTGGGTGACTTCATGGGAAATGGACGAGTCTTACTCCCTGGTGGTTTGGACCAGTCCAAAGCGTTTGGGGTCACTCTGTGGGATGGAAGAAGTCCGTTTTTTTTTTTTTTTTTTGATGTTGTTTTCTATTTAACCTCAGGTGTCCCACCAATTTAGGGATTCCAGAGTAGAGCCCTGGGGGGGTGGTGACTGGATATTCAGAAATCTGGTTAAAAATTGGGGCGTAGGGACATATCAAGCCCATTATGACAACTAATGGTCCAGTCACTGAGAGGACTTACTAGAGGACAGGACTCATGCTGAGGGTCACAATGCGTTGTTATGCTTTTGTCGCACTCAAGAATGGGCGGGGCCTCAGGGTGAATGCTGGTTTCTCCTACACTGAATGTTGGACGGCGTGCCAAACACAAGGTTTCTTACCATGGGTAAGGAGGTGTTCTGATTTCTGCATCAACTCACCCCTGGGCAGTGATTGGAGATAATGTCTCGGTTCTGAGGCCTGAAAACTGAGGTAGGGAAGAGAGGATGACCTAAGGACAAGGTGGTCTTATATGCTCAGTGTGCGGACTGCTTTCCGGGTGTTGGTCAGGAGGTCCGGGCTCAGGTTGTGTCCGACAGTGCATTAGTGCCCAGGTTAGACTATATCATTTTGGTGAAGTCGAGTGCTGTGGAGGTTTATCCTCATTGAAGGTGCCTGGGCAGCTCATGAGGCAATAATTTTTTTCTAGAGGGCAGGCAGAGTGCTGCATTGTGGGTACGGAATTGCCAAACTTGAGGGCTTCGGGGCCAGGAGTGTGAGGACGGAAGTCTGAGAAGACAAGCAAGACTTGGGTTTCAGGGCGAGGGCACGGAACGTACCCCCTGCAGATCTGAAACAATACTAATGCATCTGAAGTCAGGGCGAGGATCAGACGTTGGCTCAGGTTGGAGTTTCCGTGCATGACGGCCGCTTCATGAAGGGAGTGGAATCTCGAGGCCATTGAGGTTTTCCCACGTTGGGAGTTGTGGGATGCCCCCTTCAAGGATTCCTTCTGCGGGACAATAGAGACCTTTTGGACAGCTCCAGGACATCCCATATGGAATGACTCCAGAGCACTGTTCGAGGATGGATGCCTTGGAAGCCCGCCTTGCATTCCAATTGTCTCCTAGCAACAAGGCAGTTTAGATCTGATGGCTCAGCGGGAGCAACCGGGGTGGCTGAGTTGAAATGGACTTTCCTGAGGATGGGTCCTAATGTGTTTTTGTGTCCATGAGGGCCTTGGAATGGGGCGGTGGCACCGGGACCCTGAAGTACTCTCCTATGCTTTGGACATGGCTCCCATGCACAGGTTTCCTTGTGGAGACGAGATGACTTCTGCTGGGTGCCTCAGCAAAACCCCTATGCTCGTATTTGAATCAGGCTTTTGAGACGACATGCCTGTAAACCAAGGCAATGGATCCTATTATGGCCTAGGGTCCTGTCTGGTTCAATCTTCTCCTCTGGGGACTTCCATTTATGGTATGAGTGGTGGTAGATTATCAGCTGATGTCAGACAGCCCTTGTTTGTTCCGGGCAACCTACACGATTGGAAAGGCCTCAGGTACTTTGGAGGTTTCTCCTAATTTGTACGATTTTGGACAATGGAATGGGCAGAATTCCCATGGATTGGTAGGCATAGTCCTAATGTGTGGCTCCAGGGGCCCCAGCCTGGAGAGTGTGTGTCCCTGGACTTTGAGGACAGAAGTCTGAAAACACAAACTCAGCTTAGGTTTGGGGACGTAGGTATGGCAGGCCCGATCTACAAACCATGAGAAGAACTCTTCAGGATATGAAGAAAGTGCGAGTCTGAGGTGCTTGCTTAGGTTTTTGTCTCTGGATTTTGTATCAGCGATGGCACAATCTACAGACCTGAATCGAGATCTCGTGCATCTGAAGTCAGGGCGAGGATCAGATGATCGCTCAAGTTGGTGTTTCTGTCCCTGATGGCCCCTTCAAGAAGGGGGGGGCATCACGAGGCCATGGGGGTTTTCCCACGATGAGTGTTAGAAGCTCCAAACTGCAAAGTGTCTTCTGCAGGACAATTGAGACCTGTTGTTTGGCTCCAGGCCAATGATTCTGAGCAGGGTTCTAAGGATGCATGGCTGGGTAGCCCACTTCGCATTCCAATTGTCTACTAGACACAAGACAAATTAGATCTGCTGGATCTGGGGGAGCAACCGAGGAGGCTGAGTTGAAATGGACTCTCCTATGGATGGGTCCTAATGTGCTTTTGTGTCGATGGAGACCTTGGAATGAAGTGGTGGCACTGGGGTCCTGAGGGTTCTCCTAAACAGAGGCTTTGACACAGCTCCAACGTGCAAGTTTCCCATGGGTAGATGAGATGTTTTCTGATGGGTGAGTCAAGAAACAGCCATATGCTGGTTTTGAAATCCAGGCCTCTGAGGAGAGATGCCTGGAAACCAAAGCAATGTATATGATTAGTGCCTAGGTGCCTGTTCTTTCCTTTTTACCTCTGGGGATATCTGTCTATGGGTCTGAGTACAGGTAGGTGATCAGATCGGCTCAGATTGCCCCTGTTTTACCTGGGAAGCCACCACTAATGAGATGGATCAGGGACTTTAGAGGTTTATCCTATTAGAAGGGATGTGGCCATTGGAATGGGCACACACAATTCCCTTGGAGAGGGCAAGTACAGTCCTCAGGTTTCGCTCCAGGGGCCTGAGCCTTTAGGTTGTGTAGGCCAGGGCTGTTTGGACAGTTGTCTGAAAACACAAACTTGGCTTATGTTTCAGGTCATGTATGGCAGGACTTATCTACAGACCATGAGGAGAACTTTTCGGGATATGAGAAAAGGGCGAGTGTGAGGCTCTTGCTCAAGTTTTTGTCTCTGGATATCGTGTCACTCATGGTCGTGAAATTTCTGGGTGACTTCATGGGAAATGGACGAGTCTTACTCTCTGGTGGTTTGGACCAGTCCAAAGAGTTTGGGGTCACTCTGTGGGAAGGAAGAAGTCCGTTTTTTTTTTTTTGATGTTGTTTTCTTTTTAACCTCAGGTGTCCCACCAAATGAGAGATTCCAGAGTAGAGCCCTGGGGGGGGGTGACTGGACAATCAGAAATCTGGTTAATAATTGGGCCTAGGGTCATATCAATCCCATTATGACATCTAATGGTCCAGTCACTGAGAGGACTTACTAGAGGACAGGACTCATGCTGAGGGTCACAATGCGTGTTTATGCCCTTGTCCCACTCAAGAATGGGCGGGGCCTCAGGGTGAATGCTGGTTTCTCCTACACTGAACGTTGGACGACGTGCCAACCACAAGCTTTCTTACCGTGGGTAAGGAGGTGTTCTGATTTCTGCATCACACTCACCCCTGGGCAGTGATTGGAGATAATGTCTCGGTTCTGAGGCCTGAAAACTGAGGTAGGGAAGAGGTGATGACCTAAGGCCATGGTGGGTCTTACGTGCTCAGTGTGCGGTCTGCTTTCCGGGTGTTGGTCAGGAGGTCCGGGCTCAGGTTCTGTCCGACATTGCATTAGTGCCCAGGTTAGAATATTTAATTTGGGTAAAGTCGAGTGCTGTGGAGGTTTATCCTCATTGAAGGTGCCTGGGCAGCTCATGAGGCAATAATTTTTTTCTAGAGGGCAGGCAGAGTGCTGCATTGTGGGTCCGGAATTGCCAAACATGAGGGCTTCGAGGCCAGGAGTGTGAGGACGGAAGTCTGAAAAGACAAGCTAGACTTGGGTTTTAGGGCGAGGGCACGGCAAGTACCCCTGCAGATCTGAACCAATACTCATGCATCTGAATCAGGGGGATGATCAGACGTTGGCTCAGGTTGGAGTTTCTGTGCATGATGGCCGTTTCATGAAAGGAGTGGAATCTCGAGGCCATTGAGGTTTTCCCACGTTGGGAGTTGTGGGATGCCCCCTTCAAGGATTCCTTCTGCGGGACAATTGAGACCTGTTGGACAGCTCCAGGACATCCCATATGGAATGACTCCAGAGCACCGTTCGAGGATGGATGCCTGGAAGCCAGCTTCGCATTCCAATTGTCTCCTAGCAACAAGACAGTTTAGATCTGATGGCTCTGCGGGAGCAACCGGGGTGGCTGAGTTGAAATGGACTTTCCTGAGGATGGGTCCTAATGTGTTTTTGTGTCCATGAGGGCCTTGGAAAGGATCGGTGGCACCGGGACCCTGAAGTTCTCTCCTATGCTTTGGACATGGCTCCCATGCACAGGTTTCCTTGTGGAGACGAGATGACTTCTGCTGGGTGCCTCAGCAACACCCCTATGCTCATATTGGAATCAGGCTTTTGAGGAGACATGCGTGTAAACCAAGGCAATGGATCCTATTATGGCCTAGGGTCCTGTCTGGTTCAATCTTCTCCTCTGGGGACAGCCATTTATGGTATGAGTGGAGGTAGATTATCAGCTGGTGTCAGACAGCCCTTGTTTGTTCCGGGCGACCTACACTATTGGGATGGCCTCAGGGACTTTGGAGGTTTCTCCTAATTTGTACGATTTTGGACAATGGAATGGGCAGAATTCTCATGGATTGGTAGGCACAGTCCTAATGTGTGGCTCCAGGGGCCCCAGCCTGGAGGATGTGTGGCCCAGGACTTGAGGACAGAAGTCTGAAAACACAAACTCAGCTTAGGAAGGGGACGTAGGTATGGCAGGACCGATCTACAAACCATGAGAAGAACTCTTCAGGATATGAAGAAAGTGCGAGTCTGAGGCGCTTGCTCAGGTTTTTGTCTCTGGATTTTGTATCAGCGATGGCACAATCTACAGACCTGAATCGAGATCTCGTGCATCTGAAGTCAGGGCGAGGATCAGACGATCGCTCAAGTTGGTGTTTCTGTCCCTGATGGCCCCTTCACGAAGGGGGGGCATCACGAGGCCATGGGGGTTTTCCCACGATGGGATTTGTGAGAAGCTCCAAACTGCAAAGTGTCTTCTGCAGGACAATTGAGACCTGCTGTTTGGCTCCAGGCCAATGATTCTGAGCAGGGTTCTAAGGATGCATGGCTGGGTAGCCCACCTCGCAGTCCAATTGTCTCCTAGACACAAGACAGGTTAGATCTGCTGGATCTGGGGGAGCAACCGAGGAGGCTGAGTTGAAATGGACTCTCCTATGGATGGGTCCTAATGTGCTTTTGTGTCTATGGAGACCTTGGAATGAAGCGGTGGCACTGGGGCCCTGAAATGTTCTCCTAAACAGATGCTTTGACACAGCTCCAACGTGCAAGTTTCCCATGGGTAGATGAGATGTTTTCTGATGGGTGAGTCAAGAAACAGCCATATGCTGGTTTTGAAATCCAGGCCTCTGCGGAGAGATGCCTGGAAACCAAAGCAATGGATATGATTAGTGCCTAGGGGCCTGTTCTTTCCTTTTTACCTCTGGGGACATCTGTCTATGGGTCTGAGTACAGGTAGGTGCTCAGATCGGCTCAGATTGCCCCTGTTTTACCTGGGAAGTTACCACTAATGAGATTGATCAGGGACTTTGGAGGTTTATCGTATTAGAAGGGATGTGGCCATTGGAATGGGCACACACAATTCCCTTGGAGAGGGCAAGTACAGTCCTCAGGTTTGGCTCCAGGGGCCTGAGCCTATAGGTTGTGTAGGGCAGGGCTGTTTGGACAGTTGTCTGAAAACACAAACTTGGCTTATGTTTCAGGTCATGTATGGCAGGACTTATCTACAGACCATGAGGAGAACTTTTCGGGATTTGAGAAAAGGGCGAGTGTGAGGCTCTTGCTCAAGTTTTTGTCTCTGGATATCGTGTCACTCATGGTCGTGAAATTTCTGGGTGACTTCATGGGAAATGGACGAGTCTTACTCCCTGGTGGTTTGGACCAGTCCAAAGCGTTTGGGGTCACTCTGTGGGATGGAAGAGGTCCGTTTTTTTTTTTTTTTGATGTTGTTTTTTTTTTAACCTCAGGTGGCTCACCTAATGAGGGATTCCTGAGTAGCGCCCTTGGGGGGGGGGTGACTGGACATTCAGAAATCTGGTTAAAAATTGGCGCCTAGGGACATATCAAACCCATTATGACATCTAATGGTCCAGTCTCTGAGAGGACTTACTAGAGGACAGTACTCATGCTGAGGGTCACAATGCGTGTTTATGCCCTTGTCGCACTCAAGATTGGGCGGGGCCTCAGGGTGAATGCTGGTTTCTCCTACACTGAACGTTGGACGACGTGCCAACCACAAGCTTTCTTACCATGGGTAAGGAGGTGTTCTGATTTCTGCATCACACTCACCCCTGGGCAGTGATTGGAGATAATGTCTCGGTTCTGAGGCCTGAAAACTGAGGTAGGAAAGAGATGATGACCTAAGGCCATGGCAGGGCTTATGTGCTCAGTGTGCTCTGTGCTTTCCGGGTGTTGGTCAGGAGGTCTGGGCTCAGGTTGTGTCCGACAGTGCATTAGTGCCCAGGTTAGACTATATAATTTGTGTGAAGTCGTGTGCTGTGGAGGTTTATCCTCATTGAAGGTGCCTGTACAGCTCATGATGCAATAATTTTTTTCTAGGGGGCAGGCAGAGTGCTGCATTGTGGGTCCGGAATTGCCAAACTTGAGGGCTTCGGGGCCAGGAGTGTGAGGACGGAATTCTGAGAAAACAAGCTAGACTTGGGTTTCAGGGCGAGGGCACGGCAGGTACCCCCTGCAGATCTGAACCAATACTCATGAATCTGAAGTCAGGGCGAGGATCAGACGTTGGCTCAGGTTGGAGTTTCCGTGCATGACGGCCGCTTCATGAAGGGAGTGGAATCTCGAGGCCATTAAGGATTTCCCACGTTGGTAGTTGTGGGATGCCCCCTTCAAGGATTCCTTTTGCGGGACAATTGAGACCTGTTGGACAGCTCCAGGACATCCCTTATGGAATGACTCCAGAGCACCGTTCGAGGATGGATGCCTGGGAAGCCCGCCTTGCACACCAATTGTCTACTAGCAATAAGACAGATTAGATCTGATGGCTCTGCGGGAGCAACCGGGGTGGCTGTGTTGAAATGGAATTTCCTGAGGATGGGTCCTAATGTGTTTTTGTGTCCATGAGGGCCCTGGAATGGGGCGGAGGTACCGGGACCATGAAGTACTCTCCTATGCTTTGGACATGGCTCCCATGCACAGGTTTCCTTGTGGAGATGAGATGAGTTCTGCTGGGTGCCTCAGCAAAACCCCTATGCTCGTATTGGAATCAAGCTTTTGAGCAGACATGCCTGTAAACCAAGGGAATGGATCCTATTATGGCCTAGGGTCCTGTCTGGTTCAATCTTCTCCTCTGGGGACATCCATGTATGGTATGAGTGGAGGTAGATTATCAGCTGGTGTCAGACAGCCCTTGTTTGTTCCGAGCGACCTACAAAATTGGGATAGCCTCAGGGATTTTGGAGGTTTCTCCTAATTTGTACGATTTTGGACAATGGAATGGGCAGAATTCCCATGGATTTGTAGGCACAGTCCTAATGTGTGGCTTCAGAGGCTCCAGCATGAGGGTGTGTGGCCCAGGACTTTGAGGACAGAAGTCTGAAAACACAAACTCAGCTTAGGTTTGGGGACGTAGGTATGGTAGGCCCGATCTACAAACCATGAGAAGAACTCTTCAGGATATGAAGAAAGTGCGAGTCTGAGGCTCTTGCTCAGGTTTTTGTCTCTGGATTTTGTATCAGCGATGGCACAATTTACAGACCTGAATCGAGATCTCGTGCATCTGTAGTCAGGGCGAGGATCAGACGATCGCTCAAGTTGGTGTTTCTGTCCCTGATGGCCCATTCACGAAGGGGGGGCATTACGAGGCTATGGGGGTTTTCCCACGATGGGATTTGTGAGAAACTCTGAACTGCAAAGTGTCTTCTGCAGGACAATTGCGACCTGCTGTTTGGCTCCGCCAATGATTCTGAGCAGGGTTCTAAGGATGCATGGCCTGGTAGCCCACCTCGCATTCCAATTGTCTCCTAGACACAAGACAAGTTAGATCTGCTGGATCTGGGGGAGCAACTGAGGAGGCTGAGTTGAAATGGACTCTCCTATGGATGGGTCCTAATGTGCTTTTGTGTCTATGGAGACCTTGGAATGAAGCCGTGGCACTGGGGTTCTGAAGGGTTGTCCTAAACAGAGGCTTTGACACAGCTCCAAAGTGCAGGTTTCCCTTATGTAGATGAGATGTTTTCTGATCGGTGAGTCAAGAAACAGCCATATGCTGGTTTTGAAATCCAGGCCTCTGAGGAGAGATGCCTGGAAACCAAAGCAATGGATATGATTAGTGCCTAGGGGCCTGTTCTTTCCTTTTTACCTCTGGGGACATCTTTCTATGGGTCTGAGTACAGGTAGGTGCTCAGATGGGCTCACATTGCCCCTGTTTGACCTGGGAAGCCACCACTAATTAGATGAATCAGGGACTTTGGAGGTTTATCCTATTAGAAGGGATGTGGCCATTGGAATGGGCACACACAGTTCCCTTGGAGAGGGCAAGTACAGTCCTCAGGTTTGGCTCCAGGGGCCTGAGCCTGTAGGTTGTGTAGGCCAGGGCTGTTTGGACAGTTGTCTGAAAGCACAAACTTGGCTTATGTTTCAGGTCATAGGTATGGCAGGACTTATCTACAGACCATGAGGAGAACTTTTCGGGATTTGAGAAAAGGGCGAGTGTGAGGCTCTTGCTCAAGTTTTTGTCTCTGGATATCGTGTCACTCATGGTCGTGAAATTTCTGGGTGACTTCATTGGAAATGGACGAGTCTTACTCCCTGGTGGTTTGGCCCAGTCCAAATCATATGGGGTCACTCTGTGGGATGGGATGGATGAAGTCCGTTTTTTTTTTTTATGTTGTTTTCTTTTTAACCTCAGGTGTCCCACCAAATGAGGGATTCCAGAGTAGAGCCCTGGTGGGGGGTGACTGGACAATCAGAAATCTGGTTAAAAATTGGGGCTTAGGGACATATCAAGCCCATTATGACATCTAATGGTCCAGTCACTGAGAGGACTTACTAGAGGACAGGACTCATGCTGAGGGTCACAATGCGTGTTTATGCCCTTGTCGCACTCAAGAATGGGCGGGGCCTCAGGGTGAATGCTGGTTTCTCCTACACTGAACGTTGGACAACGTGCCAACCACAAGGTTTCTTACAATGGGTAAGGAGGTGTTCTGATTTCTGCATCACACTCACCTCTGGGGAGTGAGGGGAAATAATGTCTCGGTTCTGAGGCCTGAAAACTGTGGTAAGGAAGAGATGATGACCTAAGGCCATGGCGGGTCTTATGTGCTGAGTGTGCGGTCTCGTCAGGAGGTCCGGGCTCAGGTTGTGTCCGACAGTGCATTAGTGCCCAGGTTAGACTATATAATTTGGGTAAAGTCGAGTGCTGTGTAGGTTTATCCTCATTGAATGTGCCTGGGCAGCTCTTGAGGCAATCATTTTTTTCTAAAGGGAAGGCAGAGTGCTGCATTGTGGGTCCGGAATTGCCAAACTTGGGCTTATATCAACGATGGCCGTGGAATGTGGGGAGGTTTCATGGGCCATGCACGAATCTTCCTCTCTGTGGATTTGGCCCGATCCCAATTGTTATTCGTCAATCTGTGGGATGGGAGGTATCCTTTCAGGTTTATTATCTCAGGTGTCTGAACAAAAGAGGAATTCCAAAGCAGAGCCCTGGGGAAGAGTGAAGGGAAAACCCAAACTATGGTTAAAAATTGGGGCCTAGGGGCAAGGCAGGCACAATAAGCTGTCTCTTCACACAGCCACTGAGAGGCCTTACTTGAGGGCTGGGCTCAGGCTGCGGGTCACAGTGTGTGTTTGTGACCAATGTGGCACTCGAGCATGGGCGGTGCCTCATGGGCCAATCTGGTTTCAACTACACTGGAACTTGGACAACATGCCAATCACAAGGTCTCTTGCCATGGGGAAGGTGTTCTGATTTCTACATCATTTTCAACCCTGGGCCATGGTGGAGATAAGGTCTAGGTTCTGAAGCCTGAAAAATCAGAGTTGGGAAGAGATGATGATCTAAGGCGATGGCGCGTCTGATATGCTCAGTGTGCGGTCAACTGCCTGGGTGTTGGTCAGGAGGTTCTGGCTCAGGTTGTGTCAGACAGTGCACTAGTGCCCAAGTTAGACTATATAATTTGGGTACAGTCGAGTGCCCTGTAGGTTTATCCTCATATGAGGTGCCTGGGCACCTGATTAGGCAAGATATTTTTTTTAGAGGGCAGGCAGAGTGCTGCATTGTGGGTCCGGAATTGCCAAAATGGAGGATTTCTGGGCCAGGAGTTTGAGGACAGAAGTCTGAGAACACAAGATAGACTTGGGCTTCAGGCCCAGGGCACGGTAGGTACCCCCTGCAAATCGGAAACAATATCTCAAGCATCTGAAGTCACGGCGAGGATCAGATGTTGGCTCAGGTTGGAGTTTCTGTGCATGACTGCCCCTTCATGAAAGGAGTGGAAACTCAAGGCCATGGAGCTTTTCCCACGTTGGGAGTTGTGTGATGCCCCCTTCAAAGATTCCTTCTGCGGGACAATTAAGACCTGTTGGGCAGCTCCAGGACATCCCATATGGAATGACTCCAGAGCACCGTTCGAGGATGGATGCCCGGAAGCCCGCCTCTCATTCCAATTGTCTCCTAGCAACAATACAGTTGAGATCGGATGGCTCTGCGGGAGCAACCGGGGTGGCTGAGTTGAAATGGGCTTTCCTGAGGATGGGGCCTAAAGTGTGTTTGTGTCCATGAGGGCCTTGGAATGGGGTGGTGGCACCGGGACCCTGAAGTATTCTCCTAAGCTTTTGACATAGCTCCCATGCACAAGTTTCCTTGTGGAGAGGAGATTTGTTCTGATGGGTGCCTCAGGAAAACCCTTATGCTGGTCTTGGAATCCAGGCCCTTGAGGAGACATGCCTGTAAACCAAAGCAATGGATCTGATTATTGCCTAGGATCCTGTCTGGTTCAATCTTCTTCTCTGGGGATATCCGTCTATGGAATGAGTGGAGGTAGATGCTCACCTGGTGTCAGACCACGCTTGTTTGTCCCTGGAGACCTACACTATTGGGATTGCCTCGGGGACTTTGGAGAGTTCTCCCAATTTGTAAGATTTTGGACAATGGAATGGGCAGAATTCCCATGGATTGGGTAGGCACAGTCCGAATGTGTGGCTCCAGGGGCCCCAGCCTGGAGGCTGTGTGGCCCAGGACTTTGAGGACAGAAGTCTGAAAACACAAACTCACCTTATGTTTGGGGACGTAGGTATGGCAGGCCCAATCTACAAACCAGAGAAGAACTCTTCAGGATATGAAGAAAGAGCGAGTCTGAGGCACTTGCTCAGGCTTTTGCATTTGGATTTTATATCAACGATGGCCGTGGAATGGGGGAAGACTCATGGGCCATGGACGAATCTTCCTCTCGGTGGATTTGGCCCGATCCCAATTGTTTTTCGTCAATCTGTGGGATGGGATGTCTCCTTTCAGGTTTATTACCTCAGGTGTATGAAGAAAAGAGGAATTCCAAAGCAGAGCCCTGGGGAAGAGTGAAGGGAAAACCCAAACTATGGTTAAAAATTGGGGCCTAGGGGCATGGCAGGCACAATAAGCTGTCTCTTCATCCAGCCACTGAGAGGCCTTACTTGAGGGCTGGGCTCAGGCTGAGGGTCACAGTGTGTGTTTGTGACCAACGTGGCACGCGAGCATGGGCGGGGCCTCATGGGCCACACTGGTTTCAACTACACTGGACCTTGGACAACGTGCCAATCACAAGGTCTTGCCATGGGGAAGGTGTTTTGATTTCTGCATCATTTTCAACCCTGGGCAGTGGTTGGAGATAAGGTCTAGGTTCAGAAGCCTGAAAACCGCAGTTGGGAAGACATGACAATCTAAGGCGATGGCGCATCTGATATGCTCAGTGTGCGGTCAACTGCCTGGGTGTTGGTCAGGAGGTTCTGGCTCAGGTTGTGTCAGACAGTGCACTAGTGCCCAAGTTAGACTATATAATTTGGGTAAAGTCGAGTGCCCTGTAGGTTTATCCTCATTTGAGGTGCCTGAGCACCTCATTAGGCAAGATATTTTTTCTGGAGGGCAGGCAGAGTGCTGCATTGTGGGTCCGGAATTGCTAAACTTTTTGGCTTCTGGGCCAGGAGTGTGAGGACAGAAGTCTGAGAACACAAGCTAGACTTGAGTTTCAGCCCGAGGGCACTGCTGGTACCCCCTGCAGTCGCAACCATAATCTCAAGCATCTGAAGTCACGGTGAGGATCAGTCGTTGGCTCAGGTTGGAGTTTCTGTGCATGACCGCCCCTTCATGAACGGAGCGGAATCTCAAGGCCATGGAGGTTTTCCGACGTGGGAGTGGTGGGATGCCCCCTTCAATGATTCCTTCTGTGTGACAATTGAGACCTGTTGGGCAGCCCAGGACATCCCATATGGAATGACCAGAGCACCCTTGGAGAATGGATGCCAGGGAAGCCCGCCTCGCAATCCAATTGTCTACTAGCCACAATACAGTTGAGATCGGATCCCTCTGCGGGAGCAACCGGGGTGGTTGAGTTGAAATGGACTTTCCTGAGGATGAGCCCTAATGTGTGTTTCTGTCCATGAGGGACTTGAAATGGGGCGGTGGCACTGGGACCCTGAAGTATTCTCCTAAGCTTTTGACATAGCTCCCATGCACAAGTTTCCTTGTGGAGAGGAGATTTGTTCTGATGGGTGCCTCAGGAAACCCATTATGCTGGTATAGGAATCCAAACTTTTGAAGAGACATGCCTGTAAACCAAAGCAATGTATTCGATTATGGCCTAGGGTCCTGTCTTGTTCATTCTTCTTCTCTGGGGATATTCATCTATGGAATGAGTGGAGGTAGATGCTCATCTGGTGTCTTACTGCCCTTGTTTGTCCCCGGAGACCTACACTATTGGTTTGGCCTCAGGGACTTTGGAGAGCTCTCCTAATTTGTACGATTTTGGACAATGGAATGAGCAGAATTCCCATGGATTGGGTAGGCACAGTCCTAATGTGTGGCTTCAGAGGCACCATCATGAGGGTGTGTGGCCCAGGACTTTGAGGACAGAAGTCTGAAAGCACAAACTCAGCTTATGTTTGGGGATGTAGGTATGGCAGGCCCAATCTACAAATCATGAGAAGAAATCTTCAGGATATGAAGAAAGAGCGAGTCTGAGACACTTGTTCAGGCTTTTGCATTTGGATTTTATATCAACGATGGCCGTGGAATGGGGGAAGACTCATGGGCCATGGACGAATCTTCCTCTCGGTGGATTTGGCCCGATCCCAATTGTTTTTCGTCAATCTGTGGGATGGGATGTCTCCTTTCAGGTTTATTACCTCAGGTGTATGAACAAAAGAGGAATTCCAAAGCAGAGCCCTGGGGAAGAGTGAAGGGAAAACCCAAACTATGGTTAAAAATTGGGGCCTAGGGGCATGGCAGGCACAATAAGCTGTCTCTTCATCCAGCCACTGAGAGGCCTTACTTGAGGGCTGGGCTCAGGCTGAGGGTCACAGTGTGTGTTTGTGACCAACGTGGCACGCGAGCATGGGCGGGGCCTCATGGGCCACACTGGTTTCAACTACACTGGACCTTGGACAACATGCCAATCACAAGGTCTTGCCATGGGGAAGGTGTTTTGATTTCTGCATCATTTTCAACCCTGGGCAGTGGTTGGAGATAAGGTCTAGGTTCAGAAGCCTGAAAACCGCAGTTGGGAAGACATGACAATCTAAGGCGATGGCGCATCTGATATGCTCAGTGTGCGGTCAACTGCCTGGGTGTTGGTCAGGAGGTTCTGGCTCAGGTTGTGTCAGACAGTGCACTAGTGCCCAAGTTAGACTATATAATTTGGGTAAAGTCGAGTGCCCTGTAGGTTTATCCTCATTTGAGGTGCCTGAGCACCTCATTAGGCAAGATATTTTTTCTGGAGGGCAGGCAGAGTGCTGCATTGTGGGTCCGGAATTGCTAAACTTTTTGGCTTCTGGGCCAGGAGTGTGAGGACAGAAGTCTGAGAACACGAGCTAGAGTTGAGTTTCAGGCCGAGCACGGCTGGTACCCCCTGCAGTCGCAACCAAAATCTCAAGCATCTGAAGTCAGGGCGAGGATCAGACATTGGCTCAGGTTGGAGTTTCTGTGCATGACTGCCCCTTCATGAAAGGAGCGGAATCTCAAGGCCATGGAGGTTTCCGACGTTGGGAGTGGTGGAATGCCCCCTTCAATGATACCTTCTGTGTGACAATTAAGACCTGTTGGGCAGCTCCAGGACATCCCATATGGAATGACTCCAGAGCATCGTTGGAGGATGGATGCCAGGCAAGCCCGCCTTGCAATCCAATTGTCTACTAGCCACAATACAGTTGAGATCAGATCCCTCTGCGGGAGCAACCGGGGTTGATGAGTTTAATGGACTTTCCTGAGGATGGGCCCTAATGTGTGTTTCTGTCCATGAGGGCCTTGGAATGGGGCGGTGACCCCGGGACCCTGAAGTATTCTCCTAAGCTTTTGAGATATTTCCCACCACAAGTTTCCTTGTGGAGAGGATATTTGTTCTGATGGGTGCCTCAGGAAACCCATTATGCTGGAATTGGAATCCAGACTTTTGAAGAGATATGCCTGTAAACCAAAGCAATGTATTCGATTATGGCCTAGGGTCCTGTCTTGTTCATTCTTCTTCTCTGGGGATATTCATCTATGGAATAAGTGGAGGTAGATGCTCACCTGGTGTCAGACCACCCTTGTTTGTCCCTGGAGACCTACACTATTGGGATTGCCTCGGGGACTTTGGAGAGTTCTCCCAATTTGTAAGATTTTGGACAATGGAATGGGCAGAATTCCCATGGATTGGGTAGGCACAGTCCGAATGTGTGGCTCCAGGGGCCCCAGCCTGGAGGCTGTGTGGCCCAGGACTTTGAGGACAGAAGTCTGAAAACACAAACTCACCTTATGTTTGGGGACATAGGTATGGCAGGCCCAATCTACACACCATGAGCAGAACTCTTCAGGATATGAAGAAAGAGCGAGTCTGAGGCACTTGCTCAGGCTTTTGTCTCTGGATTTTATATCAACGATGGCCGTGGAATGTGGGGAGGCATCATGGGCCATGGACGAATCTTCCTTTCTGTGGATTGGGGCGGTCCCAATTTTTTTCCGTCAATCTGTGGGATGGGAGGTCTCCTTTCAGGTTTATTACCTCAGGTGTCCGAACAAAAGAGGAATTCCAAAGCAGAGCCCTGGAGAAGAGTGAAGGGACAACCCAAACTATTGTTAAAAATTGGGACCAAGGAGCTTGGCAGGCCCAATAAGCTGTCTCTTCATCCAGTCACTGAGCGGCCTTCCTTGAGACTGGGCTCAGGCTGAGGGTCAAATGTGTGTTTGTGACAATAGTGGCCCGCGAGCATGGGTGGGGCCTCATGGGCCAAACTGGTTTCAACTACACTGGACCTTGGACAACATGCCAATCACAAGGTCTCTTGCCATGGGGAAGGTGTTCTGATTTCTGCACCATTTTCAATCTTGAGCAGTGATTGGACATAAGGTATAAGTTCTGAAGCCTGAAAAATCGCAGTTGGGAAGAGATGACGACCTAAAGCGATGGCGCGTCTGATATGCTCAGTGTGCGGTCAGCTGCCTGGGTGTTGGTCAGGGGGTTCTGGCTGAGGTTGTGTCAGACAGTAAACTAGTGCCCAAGTTAGAGTATATAATTTGGGTACAGTCGAGTTCCCTGTAGGTTTATCCTCATTTGAGGTGCCTGGGCACCTCATTAGGCAAGATATTTTTTCTAGAGAGCAGGCAGAGTGCTGCCTTGTGGGTCCGGAATTGCCAAAATGGAGGATTTCCGGGCCAGGAGTTTGAGGACAGAAGTCTGAGAACACAAGATAGACTTGGGCTTCAGGCCGAGGGCATGGTAGGTACCCCCTGCAGATCGGAAACCATATCTCAAGCATCTGAAGTCAAGGCGAGGATCAGACGTTGGATCAGGTTGCAGTTTCTGTGCACGACCGCCCCTTCATGAACGGAGCGGAATCTCAAGGCCATGGAGGTTTTCCGACGTGGGAGTGGTGGGATGCCCCCTTCAATGATTCCTTCTGTGTGACAATTGAGACCTGTTGGGCAGCCCAGGACATCCCATATGGAATGACCAGAGCACCCTTGTTGAATGGATTCCAGGGAAGCCCGCCTCACAATACAATTGTCTACTAGCCACAATACAGTTGAGATCGGATCCCTCTGTGAGAGCAACCGGGGTGGCTGAGTTGAAATGGACTTTCCTGAGGATGAGCCCTAATGTGTGTTTCTGTCCATGAGGGACTTGAAATGGGGCGGTGGCACTGGGACCCTGAAGTATTCTCCTAAGCTTTTGACATAGCTCCCATGCACAAGTTTCCTTGTGGAGAGGAGATTTGTTCTTATGGGTGCCTCAGGAAACCAATTATGCTGGTATTGGAATCCAGACTTTTGAAGAGACATGCCTGTAAACCAATGCAATGTATTCGATTATGGCCTAGGGTCCTGTCTTGTTCATTCTTCTTCTCTGGGGATATTCATCTATGGAATGAGTGGAGGTAGATGCTCACCTGGTGTCTTACCGCCCTTGTTTGTCCCCGGAGACCTACACTATTGGTTTGGCCTCAGGGACTTTGGAGAGTTCTTTTAATTTGTACGATTTTGGACAATGGAATGGGCAGAATTCCCATGGATTGGGTAGTCACAGTCCTAATGTGTGGCTTCAGAGGCCCCAGCATGAGGGTGTGTGGCCCAGGACTTTGAGGACAGAAGTCTGAAAACAAAACTCAGCTTAGGTTTTCCCACGTTGGGAGTTGTGGGATGCCACCTTCAAGGATTCCTTCAGCGGGACAATTGAGACCAGTTGGGCAGCTCCATGACATCCCATATGAAATGACTCCAGAGCACCGTTCGAGGATGGATGCCATGGAAGCCCGCCTCTCATTCCAATTGTCTCCTAGCAACAATACAGTTGAGATCGGATGGCTCTGCGGGAGCAAACGGGGTGGCTGAGTTGAAATGGACTTTCCTGAGGATGGGGCCTAAAGTGTGTTTGTGTCCATGAGGGCCTTGGAATGGGGTGGTGGCACCGGGACCCTGAAGTATTCTCCTAAGCTTTTGACATAGCTCCAATGCACAAGTTTCCTTGTGGAGAGGAGATTTTTTCTGATGGGTGCCTCAGGAAAACCCTTATGCTGGTCTTGGAATCCAGGCTCTTGAGGAGACATGCCTGTAAACCAAAGCAATGGATCCGATTATTGCCTAGGATCCTGTCTGGTTCAATCTTCTTTCCTGGGGATATCCGTCTATGGAATGAGTGGAGGTAGATGCTCACCTGGTGTCAGACCACCCTTGTTTGTCCCTGGAGACCTACACTATTGGGATTGCCTCGGGGACTTTGGAGAGTTCTCCCAATTTGTAAGATTTTGGACAATGGAATGGGCAGAATTCCCATAGATTGGGTAGGCACAGTCCGAATGTGTGGCTCCAGGGGCCCCAGCCTGGAGGCTGTGTGGCCCAGGACTTTGAGGACAGAAGTCTGAAAACACAAACTCACCTTATGTTTGGGGACGTAGGTATGGCAGGCCCAATCTACAAACCATGAGAAGAACTCTTCAGGATATGAAGAAAGAGCGAGTCTGAGGCACTTGCTCAGGGTTTTGTCTCTGGATTTTATATCAATGATGGCCGTGGAATGTGGGGAGGCCTCATGGGCCATGGACGAATATCCTCTCTGTGGATTGGGGCGGTCCCAATTATTTTTCGTCAATCTGTGGGATGGGAGGTCTCCTTTCAGGTTTATTACCTCAGGTGTCCGAACAAAAGAAGTATTCTAAAGCAGAGCCCTGGGGAAGAGTGAAGGGACAACCCAAACTATGGTTAAAAATTTGGGGCCTAGGGGCATGGCAGGCCCAATAAGCTGTTTCTTCATCCAGCCACTGAGCGGCCTTACTTGAGGACTGGGCTCAGGCTGAGGGTCAAATGTGTGTTTGTGACAAATGTGGCCCGCGAGCATGGGCGGGGCCTCATGGGCCAAACTGGTTTCAACTACACTGGACCTTGCACAACATGCCAATCACAAGGTCTCTTGCCATGGGGAAGGTGTTCTGATTTCTGCATCATTTTCAATCGTGAGCAGTGATTGGACATAAGGTATAGGTTCTGAAGCCTGAATAATCGTAGTTGGGAAGAGATGACGACCTAAGGCGATGGCGCGTCTGATATGCTCAGTGTGCGGTCAGCCTCCTGGGTGATGGTCAGGAGGTTCTGGCTCAGGTTGTGTCAGACAGTGCATTAGTGCCCAGGTTAGACTATATAATTTGGGTACAGTCGAGTGCCGTGTAGGTTTATCCTCATTTGAGGTGCCTGGGCACCTCATTAGGCAAGATATTTTTTCTAGAGGGCAGGCAGAGTGCTGCCTTGTGGGTCCGGAATTGCCAAACTTTTGGGCTTCTGGGCCAGGAGTGTGAGGACAGAAGTCTGAGAACACAAGCTAGACTTGAGTTTCAGGCCGAGGGCACGGCTGGTACCCCCTGCAGTCGCAACCAAAACCTCAAGCATCTGAAGTTACGGCGAGGATCAGACGTTGGCTCAGGTTGGAGTTTCTGTGCATGACTACCCCTTCATGAACGGAGCGGAATCTCAAGGCCATGGAGGTTTTCCGACGTGGGAGTGGTGGGATGCCCCCTTCAATGATTCCTTCTGTGTGACAATTGAGACCTGTTGGGCAGCTCCAGGACATCCCATATGGAATGACTCCACAGCACCCTTGGAGGATGGATATCAGGCAAGCCCGCCTCGCAATCCACTTGTCTACTAGCCACAATACAGTTGAGATCGGATCCCTCTGCGGGAGCAACCTGGGTGGCTGAGTTGAAATGGACTTTCCTGAAGATGGGCCCTAATGTGTGTTTGTGTCCATGAGGGCCTTGAAATGGGGCGGTGGCACTGGGACCCTGAAGTATTCTCCTAAGCTTTTGACATAGCTCCCATGCACAAGTTTCCTTGTGGAGAGGAGATTTGTTCTGATGGGTGCCTCAGGAAACCCATTATGCTGGTATTGGAATCCAGACTTTTGAAGAGACATGCCTGTAAACCAATGCAATGTATTCGATTATGGCCTAGGGTCCTATCTTGTTCATTCTTCTTCTCTGGGGATATTCATCTATGGAATGAGTGGAGGTAGATGCTCACCTGGTGTCTTACCTCCCTCGTTTGTCCCCGGAGACCTACACTATTGGGATGGCCTCGGGGACTTTGGAGAGTTCTCCTAATTTGTACGTTTTTGGACAATGGAATTGGCAGAATTCCCATGGATTGGGTAGGCACAGTCCTAATGTGTGGCTTCAGGGGCCCTTACCTGAGGGTGTGTGGCTTAGGACTTTGAGGACAGAAGTCTGAAAACACAAATTCAGCTTAGGTTTGGGGATGTATGTATGGCAGGCCCAATCTACAAATCATGAGAAGAAATCTTCAGGATATGAAGAAAGAGCGATTCTGAGGCACTTTCTCAGGTTTTTGCATTTGGATTTTATATCAACGATGGCCGTGGAATGTGGGGTAGACTCATGGGTCATGGACGAATCTTCCTATCTGTGGATTTGGCCCGATCCCTATTATTTTTCGTCAATCTGTGGGATGGGAAGTCTCCTTTCAGGTTTATTACCTCAGGTTTCTGAACAAAAGAGGAATTCCAAAGCAGAGCCCTGGGGAAGAGTGAAGGGAAAACCCAAACTATGGTTAAATATTGGGGCCTCGGGGCATGGCAGGCACAATAAGCTGTCTCTACATCCAGCCACTGAGAGGCCTTACTTGAGGGCTCGGCTCAGGCTGAGGGTCACAGTGTGTGTTTGTGACCAATGTGGCACGCGAGCATGGGCGGGGCCTCATGGGCCACACTGGTTTCAACTACACTGGACCTTAAACAACATGCCAATCACAAGGTCTCTTGCCATGGGGAAGGTGTTTTGATTTCTGCATCATTTTCAACCCTGGGCAGTGGTTGGAGATAAGGTCTAGGTTCTGAAGCCTGAAAAATCGCATTTGGGAAGAGATGACGATCTAAGGCGATGGCGCGTCTGATATGTTCAGTGTGCGGTCAACTGCCTGGGTGTTGGTCAGGAGGTTCTGGCTCAGGATGAGTCAGACAGTGCACTAGTGCCCAAGTTAGACTATATAATTTGGGTACACTCGAGTGCCCTGTAGGTTTATCCTCATTTGAGGTGCCTGGGGACCTCATTAGGCAAGATATTTTTTCTAGAGGGCAGGCTGAGTGCTGCATTGTGGGTCCGGAATTGCCAAACTTTTGGGCTTCTGGGCCAGGAATGTGAGGACAGAAGTCTGAGAACACAAGCTAGACTTGGGCTTCAGGCCGAGGGCACGGGAGGTACCCCCTGCAGATCGGAAACAATATCACAAGCATCTGAAGTCATGGCGAGGATCAGACGTTGTCTCAGGTTGTAGTTTCTGTGCATGACTGCCCCTTCATGAAAGAAGCGGAATCTCAAGGCCATGGAGCTTTTCCCACGTTGGGAGTTGTGTGATGCCCCTTCAGGAATTCCATCAGCGGGACAATTGAGACCTGTTGGGCAGCTCCAGGACATCTCATATGGAATGACTCCAGAGCACCGTTCGAGGATGGATGCCTGGGAAGCCCGCCTCGCATTCCAATTGTCTCCTAGCAACAATACAGTTGAGATCGAATGGCTCTGCGAGAGCAACCGTGGTGGCTGAGTTGAAATGGACTTTCCTGAGGATGGGGCCTTAAGTGTGTTTGTGTCCATGAGGGCCTTGGAATGGGGCAGTGGTTCCGGGACCCTGAAGTATTCTCCTAAGCTTTTGACATAGCTGCCATGCACAAGTTTCCTTGTGGAGAGGAGATTTTTTCTGATGGGTGCCTCAGGAAAACCCTTATGCTGGTCTTGGAATCCAGGCTCTTGAGGAGACATGCCTGTAAACCAAAGCAATGGATCCGATTATTGCCTAGGATCCTGTCTGGTTCAATCTTCTTCTCTGGGGATATCCGTCTATGGAATGAGTGGAGGTAGATGCTCACCTGGTGTCAGACCACCCTTGTTTGTCCCTGGAGACGTACACTATTGGGATTGCCTCGGGGACTTTGGAGAGTTCTCCCAATTTGTAAGATTTTGGACAATGGAATGGGTAGAATTTCCATGGATTGTGTAGGCACAGTCCAAATGTGTGGCTCCAGGGGCTCCAGCCTGGAGGGTGTGTGGCCCAGGACTTTGAGGACAGAAGTCTGAAAACACAAACTCCTTGCTTGGGGACGTAGGTATGGCAGGCCCAATCTACAAATCATGAGAAGAACTCTTCAGGATATGAAGAAGAGCGAATCTGAGGCACTTGCTCAGGCTTTTGTCTCTGGGTTTTATATCAATGATGGCCGTGGAATGTGGGGAGGCATCATGGGCCATGGACGAATCTTCCTCTCTGTGGATTTGGCCCGGTCCCAATTATTTTTCGTCAATCTGTGGGATGGGAGGTCTCCTTTCAGGTTTATTACCTCAGGTGTCCGAACAAAAGAGGAATTTCAAAGCAGAGCCCTGGGGAAGAGTGAAGGGACAACCCAAACTATGGTTAAAAATTGGGGCCTAGGGGCATGGCAGGCCCCATATGCTGTCTCTTCATCCAGCCACTGATCGGCCTTACTTGAGGACTGGGCTCAGGCTGAGGGTCAAATGTGTGTTTGTGACAAATGTGGCCCGTGAGCATTGGCGGGGCCTCATGGGCCAAACTGGTTTCAACTACACTGGAACTTGGACAACATGGCAATCACAAGGTCTCTTGCCATGGGGAAGGTGTTCTGATTTCTGCATCATTTTCAATCGTGAGCAGTGATTGGACATAAGGTATAGGTTCTGAAGCCTGAAAAACCGCAGTTGGCAAGAGATGACGACCTAAGGCGATGGCGCGTCTGATATGCTCAGTGTGCGGTCAGCTGCCTGGGTGTTGGTCAGGAGGTTCTGACTCAAGTTGTGTCAGACAGTGTATTAGTGCCCAGGTTAGACTATATAATTTGGGTAAAGTCGTGTGCCGTGTAGGTTTATCCTCATTTGAGGTGCCTGGGCACCTCATTAGGCAAGATATTTTTTCTAAAGGGCAGGCAGAGTGCTGCATTGTGGGTCCAGAATTGCCAAACTTTTGGGCTTCTGGGCCAGGAGTGTGAGGACAGAAGTCTGAGAACACAAACTAGACTTGAGTTTCAGGCCGAGGGCACGGCTGGTACTCCCTGCAGTCCCAACCAAAATCTCAAGCATCTGAAGTCACGGCGAGGATCAGACGTTGGCTCAGGTTGGAGTTTCTGTGCATGAATGCCCCTTCTAGAAAGGAGCGGAATCTCAAGGCCATGGAGGTTTTCCGACGTGGGAGTGGTGGGATGCCCCCTTCAATGTTTCCTTCTGTGTGACAATTGAGACCTGTTGGGCAGCTCCAGGACATCCCATATGGAATGACTCCAGAGCACCGTTGGAGGATGGATGCCAGGCAAGCCCGCCTCGCAATCCAATTGTCTACTAGCCACAATACAGTTGAGATCGGATCCCTCTGCGGGAGCAACCGGGGTGGCTGAGTTGAAATGGACTTTCCTGAGGATGGGCCCTAATGTGTGTTTGTGTCCATGAGGGCCTTGAAATGGGGCCGTGGCACTGGGACACTGAAGTATTCTCCTAAGCTTTTGACATAGCTCCCATGCACAAGTTTCCTTGTGGAGAGGAGATTTGTTCTGATGGGTGCCTCAGGAAACCCATTATGCTGGTATTGGAATCCAGACTTTTAAAGAGACATGCCTGTAAACCAAAGCAATGTATTCGATTATGGCCTAGGGTCCTGTCTTGTTCATTCTTCTTCTCTGGGGATATTCATCTATGGAATGAGTTGAGGTAGATGCTCACCTGGTGTTAGACCGTCCTTGTTTGTCCCCGGAGACCTACACTATTCGGATTGCCTCGGGGACTTTGGAGAGTTCTCATAATTTGTACGATTTTGGACAATGGAATGGGCAGAATTCCCATGGATTGGGTAGGCACAGTCCTAATGTGTGGCTTCAGGGGCCCCAACCTGAGGGTGTGTTGCCCAGGACTTTTAGGACATAAGTCTGAAAACACAAACTCAGCTTAGGTTTGGGGATGTAGGTATGGCAGGCCCAATCTACAAATCATGAGAAGAAATCTTCAGGATATGAAGAAAGAGCGATTCTGAGGCACTTGCTCAGGCTTTTGCATTTGGATTTTATATCAACGATGGCCGTGGAATGTGGGGAGGACTCATGGGCCATGGACAAATCTTCCTCTCTGTTGATTTGGCCCGATCCCAATTGTTATTCCTCAATCTGTGGGATGGGAGGTCTCCTTTCAGGTTTATTATCTCAGGTGTCTGAACCAAGAGGAATTCCAAAGCAGAGCCCTGGGGAAGAGTCAAGGGAAAACCCAAACTATGGTTAAAAATTGGGGCCTAGGGGTATGGCAGGCACTATAAGCTGTCTCTTCATCCAGCCACTGAGAGGCTTTACTTGAGGGCTGGGCTCAGGCTGAGGGTCACAGTGTGTGTTGTGACCAACGTGGCACCCGAGCATGGGCGGGGCCTCATGGGCCACACTGGTTTCAACTAAACTGGAACTTGGACAACATGCCAAACACAAGGTCTCTTGCCATGGGGAAGGTCTTCTGATTTCTGCATCATTTTCAACCCTGGGCAGTGTTTGGAGATAAGGTCTAGGTTCCGAGCTTGAAAAATCGCAGTTGGGAATAGATGACGATCTAAGGCAATGGCGCGTCTGATATGCTCAATGTGCGGTCAACTGCCTGGGTGTTGGTCAGGAGGTTCTGGCTCAGGTTGTGTCAGACAGTGCACTAGTGCCCAAGTTAGACTATATAATTTGGGTAGAGTCGAGTGCCGTGTAGGTTTATCCTCATTTGAGGTGCCTGGGCACCTCATTAGGCAAGATATTTTTTCTAGAGGGCGGCAGAGTGCTGCATTGTGGGTCCGGAATTGCCAAAATGGAGGATTTCTGGGCCAGGAGTTTGAGGACAGAAGTCTGAGAACACAAGATAGACTTGGGCTTCAGGCCGAGGGCACGGTAGTTACCCCCTGCAGATCGGAAACAATATCTAAGCATCTGAAGTCACGGCGAGGATCAGACGTTGGCTCAGGTTGTAGTTTCTGTGCATGACTGCCCCTTCAAGAAAGGAGCGGAATCTCAAGGCCATGGAGATTTACCCACGTTGGGAGTTGTGTGATGCCCCCTTCAAGGATTCCTTCTGCGGGACAATTGAGACCTGTTGGGCAGCTCCAGGACAACCCATATGAAATGAGTCCAGAGCACCGTTCGAGGATGGATGCCAGGGAAGCCCGCCTCTCATTCCAATTGTCTCCTAGCTACAATACAGTTGTGATCGGATGGCTCTGCGGAAGCAACCGGGGTGGCTGAGTTGAAATGGACATTCCTGAGGATGGGGCCTAAAGTGTGTTTTGTCCATGAGGGCCTTGGAATGGGGCGGTGGCACCGTAACCCTGAAGTATACTCCTACGCTTTTGACATAGCTCCCATGCACAAGTTTCCTTGTGGAGAGGAGATTTGTTCTGATGGGTGCCTCAGGAAAACCCTTATGCTGGTCTTGGAATCCAGGCTCTTGAGGAGACATGCCTGTAAACCAAAGCAATGGATCTGATTATTACCTAGGATCCTGTCTGGTTCAATCTTCTTCTCTGGGGATATCCGTCTATGGAATGAGTGGAGATTGATGCTCACCTGGTGTCAGACCACCCTTGTTTGTCCCTGGAGACGTACACTATTGAGATGGCCTCGGGGACCTTGGAGAGTTCTCCCAATTTGTAAGATTTTGGACAATGGAATGGGCAGAATTCCCATGGATTGGGTAGGCACAGTCCGAATGTGTGGCTCCAGGGGCCCCAGCCTGGAGGGTGTGTGGCCCAGGACTTTGAGGACAGAAGTCTGAAAACACAAACTCACCTTATGTTTGGGGACGTAGGTATGGCAGGCCCAATCTACAAATCATGAAAAGAACTCTTCAGGATATGAAGAAAGAGCGAGTCTGAGGCACTTGCTCAGGCTTTTGTCTCTGGGTTTTATATCAATGATGGCCGTGGAATGTGGGGAGCCATCATGGGCCATGGACGAATCTTCCTCTCTGTGGATTTTTCTAGGTCCCAATTATTTTTCGTCAATCTGTGGGATGGGAGGTCTCTTTTCAGGTTTATTACCTCAGGTGTCCGAACAAAAGAAGAATTCCAAAGCAGAGCCCTGGGGAAGAGTGAAGGGACAACCCAAACTATGGTTAAAAATTGGGGCCTAGGGGCATGGCAGGCCAAATAAGCTGACTCTTCATCCAGCCACTGAGCGGCCTTACTTGAGGACTGGGCTCAGGCTGAGGGTCAAATATGTGTTTGTGACAAATGTGGCCCGCGAGCATGGGCGGGGCCTCATGGTCCAAACTGGTTTCAACTACACTGGAACTTGGACAACATGCCAATCACAAGGTCTCTTGCCATGGGGAAGGTGTTCTGATTTCTGCATCATTTTCAATCGTGAGCAGTGATTGGACATAAGGTATAGGTTCTGAAGCCTGAAACATCGCTGTTGGGAAGAGATGACGACCTAAGGCGATGGCGCGTGTGATATGCTCAGTGTGCGGTCAGCTAACTGGGTGTTGGTCAGGAGGTTCTGGCTCAGGTTGTTTCAGACAGTGCACTAGTGCCCGGTTAGACTATATAATTTGGGTAGAGTCGAGTTCCGTGTAGGTTTATCCTCATTTGAGGTGCCTGGGCACCTCATTAGGCAAGATATTTTTTTCTAGAGGGCAGGCAGAGTGCTGCATTGTGGGTCCGGAATTGCTAAACTTTTTGGCTTCTGGGCCAGGAGTGTGAGGGCAGAAGTCTGAGAACACAAGCTAGACTGAGTTTCAGGCCGAGGGCACGGCTGGTACCCCCTGCAGTCGCAACCATAATCTCAAGCATCTGAAGTCACGGTGAGGATCAGTCGTTGGCTCAGGTTGGAGTTTCTGTGCATGACCGCCCCTTCATGAACGGAGCGGAATCTCACGGCCATGGAGGTTTTCCGACGTGGGAGTGGTGGGATGCCCCCTTCAATGATTCCTTATGTGTGACAATTGAGACCTGTTGGGCAGCCCAGGACATCCCATATGGAAGGACCAGAGCAACCTTGGAGAATGGATGCCAGGGAAGCACGCCTCGCAATCCAATTGTTTACTAGCCACAATACAGTTGAAATCGGATCCTCTGCGGGAGCAACCGGGGTGGCTGAGTTGAAATGGACTTTCCTGTGGATGAGCCCTAATGTGTGTTTCTGTCCATGAGGGACTTGAAATGGGGCGGTGGCACTGGGACCCTGAAGTATTCTCCTAAGCTTTTGACATAGCTCCCATGCACAAGTTTCCATGTGGAGAGGAGATTTGTTCTGATGGGTGCCTCAGGAAACCCATTATGCTGGTATAGGAATCCAGACTTTGAAGAGACATGCCTGTAAACCAAAGCAATGTATTCGATTATGGCCTAGGGTCCTGTCTTGTTCATTCTGCTTCTCTGGGGATATTCATCTATGGAATGAGTGGAGGTAGATGCTCATCTGGTGACTTACCGCCCTTGTTTATCCCCGGAGAACTGCACTATTGGTTTGGCCTCAGGGACTTTGGAGAGCTCTCCTAATTTGTACGATTTTGGACAATGGAATGAGCAGAATTCCCATGGATTGGGTAGGCACAGTCCTAATGTGTGGCTTCAGAGGCCCCAGCATGAGGGTGTGTGGCCCAGGACTTTGAGGACAGAAGTCTGAAAGCACAAACTCAGCTTATGTTTGGGGATGTAAGTATGGCAGGCCCAATCTACAAATCATGAGAAGAAATCTTCAGGATATGAAGAAAGAGCGAGTCTGAGGCACTTGCTCAGGCTTTTGCATTTGGATTTTATATCAACGATGGCCGTGGAATGGGGGAGGACTCATGGGCCATGGACGAATCTTCCTCTCTGTGGATTTGGCCCGATCCCAATTGTTTTTCGTCAATCTGTGGGATGGGATTTCTCCTTTCAGGTTTATTACCTCAGGTGTCTGAACAAAAGAGGAATTCCAAAGCAGAGCCCTGGGGAAGAGTGAAGGGAAAACCCAAACTATGGTTAAAAATTGGGGCCTAGGGGCATGGCAGGCACAATAAGCTGTCTCTTCATCCAGCCACTGAGAGGCCTTACTTGAGGGCTGGGCTCAGGCTGAGGGTCACAGTGTGTGTTTGTGACCAACGTGGCACGCGAGCATGGGCGGGGCCTCATGGGCCACACTGGTTTCAACTACACTGGACCTTGGACAACATGCCAATCACAAGGTGTTGCCATGCGGAAGGTGCTTTGATTTCTGCATCATTTTCAACCCTGGGCAGTGGTTGGAGATAAGGTCTAGGTTCAGAAGCCTGAAAACCGCAGTCGGGAAGAGATGACAATCTAAGGTAATGGCGCATCTGATATGCTCAGTGTGCGGTCAACTACCTGGGTGTTGGTCAGGAGGTTCTGGCTCAGGTTGTGTCAGACAGTGCACTAGTGCCCAAGTTAGACTATATAATTTGGGTACAGTCGAGTGCCCTGTAGGTTTATCCTCATTTGAGGTGCCTGGGCACCTCATTAGGCAAGATATTTTTTCTAGAGGGCAGGCAAAGTGCTGCATTGTGGGTCCGGAATTGCCAAACTTGAGGGCTTCTGGGACAGGAGTGTGAGGACAGAAGTCTGAGAACACGAGCTAGAGTTGAGTTTCAGGCCGAGGGCACGGCTGGTACCCCCTGCAGTCGCAACCAAAATCTCAAGCATCTGAAGTCACGGCGAGGATCAGACGTTGGCTCAGGTTGCAGTTTCTGTGCATGACTGCCCCTTCATGAAAGGAGCAGAATCTCAAGGCCATGGAGGTTTCCGACGTTGGGAGTGGTGGAATGCCCCCTTCAATGATACCTTCTGTGTGACAATTAAGACCTGTTGGGCAGCTCCAGGACATCCCATATGGAATGACTCCAGAGCACCGTTGGAGGATGGATGCCAGGCAAGCCCGCCTCGCAATCCAATTGTCTACTAGCCACAATACAGTTGAGATCGGATCCCTCTGTGGGAGCAACCGGGGTGGATGAGTTGAAATGGACTTTCCTGAGGATGGGCCCTAATGTGTGTTTCTGTCCATGAGGGCCTTGGAATGGGGTGGTGGCACCGGGTCCCTGAAGTATTCTCCTAAGCTTTTGAGATAGTTCCCATGCACAAGTTTCCTTGTGGAGAGGATATTTGTTCTGATGGGTGCCTCAGGAAACCCATTATGCTGGAATTGGAATCCAGACTTTTGAAGAGACATGCCTGTAAACCAAAGCAATGTATTCGATTATGGCCTAGGGTCCTGTCTTGTTCATTCTTCTTCTCTGGGGATATTCATCTATGGAATAAGTGGAGGTAGATGCTCACCTGGTGTCAGACCACCCTTGTTTGTCCCTGGAGACCTACACTATTGGGATTGCCTCGGGGACTTTGGAGAGTTCTCCCAATTTGTAAGATTTTGGACAATGGAATGGGCAGAATTCCCATAGATTGGGTAGGCACAGTCCGAATGTGTGGCTCCAGGGGCCCCAGCCTGGAGGCTGTGTGGCCCAGGACTTTGAGGACAGAAGTCTGAAAACACAAACTCACCTTATGTTTGGGGACGTAGGTATGGCAGGCCCAATCTACAAACCATGAGAAGAACTCTTCAGGATATGAAGAAAGAGCGAGTCTGAGGCACTTGCTCAGGGTTTTGTCTCTGGATTTTATATCAATGATGGCCGTGGAATGTGGGGAGGCCTCATGGGCCATGGACGAATATCCTCTCTGTGGATTGGGGCGGTCCCAATTATTTTTCGTCAATCTGTGGGATGGGAGGTCTCCTTTCAGGTTTATTACCTCAGGTGTCCGAACAAAAGAAGTATTCTAAAGCAGAGCCCTGGGGAAGAGTGAAGGGACAACCCAAACTATGGTTAAAAATTTGGGGCCTAGGGGCATGGCAGGCCCAATAAGCTGTTTCTTCATCCAGCCACTGAGCGGCCTTACTTGAGGACTGGGCTCAGGCTGAGGGTCAAATGTGTGTTTGTGACAAATGTGGCCCGCGAGCATGGGCGGGGCCTCATGGGCCAAACTGGTTTCAACTACACTGGACCTTGCTCTACATGCCAATCACAAGGTCTCTTGCCATGGTGAAGGTGTTCTGATTTCTGCATCATTTTCAATCGTGAGCAGTGATTGGACATAAGGTATAGTTTCTGAAGCCTGAATAATCGTAGTTGGGAAGAGATGACGACCTAAGGCGATGGCGCATCTGATATGCTCAGTGTGCGGTCAGCCTCCTGGGTGATGGTCAGGAGGTTCTGGCTCAGGTTGTGTCAGACAGTGCATTAGTGCCCAGGTTAGACTATATAATTTGGGTACAGTCGAGTGCCGTGTAGGTTTATCCTCATTTGAGGTGCCTGGGCACCTCATTAGGCAAGATATTTTTTCTAGAGGGCCGGCAGAGTGCTGCCTTGTGGGTCCGGAATTGCCAAAATGGAGGACTTCCGGGCCAGGAGTTTGAGGACAGAAGTCTGAGAACAAAAGATAGACTTGGGCTTCAGGCCGAGGGCACGGTAGGTACCCCCTGCAGATCGGAAACCATATCTCAAGCATCTGAAGTCACGGCGAGGATCAGACGTTGGCTCAGGTTGTAGTTTCTGTGCATGACTGCCCCTTCATGAAAGGAGCGGAATCTCGAAGCCATGGAGCTTTTCTCACGTTGGGAGTTGTGTGATGCCCCCTTCAAGGATTCCTTCTGCGGGACAATTGAGACCACTTGGGCAGCTCAAGGACATCCCATATGAAATGACTCCAGAGCACCGTTCGAGGATGGATGCCATGGAAGCCCGCCTCTCATTCCAATTGTCTCCTAGCAACAATACAGTTGAGATCGGATGGCTCTGCGGGAGCAACCGGGGTGGCTGAGTTGAAATGGACTTTCCTGAGGATGGGGCCTAAAGTGTGTTTGTGTCCATGAGGGCCTTGGAATGGGGTGGTGGCACCGGGACCATGAAGTATTCTCCTAAGCTTTTGACATAGCTCCCATGCACAAGGTTCCTTGTGGAGAGGAGATTTGTTCTGATGGGTGCCTCAGGAAAACACTTATGCTGGTCTGGAATCCAGGCTCTTGAGGAGACATGCCTGTAAACCAAAGCAATGGATCCGATTATTGCCTAGGATCCTGTCTGGTTCAATCTTCTTCTCTGGGGATATCCGTCTATGGAATGAGTGGAGGTAGATGCTCACCTGGTTTCAGACCACCCTTGTTTGTCCCTGGAGACCTACACTATTGGGATTGCCTCGGGGACTTTGGAGAGTTCTCCCAATTTGTAAGATTTTGGACAATGGAATGGGCAGAATTCCCATAGATTGGGTAGGCACAGTCCGAATGTGTGGCTCCAGGGGCCCCAGCCTGGAGGCTGTGTGGCCCAGGACTTTGAGGACAGAAGTCTGAAAACACAAACTCACCTTATGTTTGGGGACGTAGGTATGGCAGGCCCAATCTACAAACCATGAGAAGAACTCTTCAGGATATGAAGAAAGAGCGAGTCTGAGGCACTTCCTCAGGGTTTTGTCTCTGGATTTTATATCAATGATGGCCGTGGAATGTGGGGAGGCCTCATGGGCCATGGACGAATATCCTCTCTGTGGATTGGGGCGGTCCCAATTATTTTTCGTCAATCTGTGGGATGGGAGGTCTCCTTTCAGGTTTATTACCTCAGGTGTCCGAACAAAAGAAGTATTCTAAAGCAGAGCCCTGGGGAAGAGTGAAGGGACAACCCAAACTATGGTTAAAAATTTGGGGCCTAGGGGCATGGCAGGCCCAATAAGCTGTTTCTTCATCCAGCCACTGAGCGGCCTTACTTGAGGACTGGGCTCAGGCTGAGGGTCAAATGTGTGTTTGTGACAAATGTGGCCCGCGAGCATGGGCGGGGCCTCATGGGCCAAACTGGTTTCAACTACACTGGACCTTGCACAACATGCCAATCACAAGGTCTCTTGCCATGGGGAAGGTGTTCTGATTTCTGCATCATTTTCAATCGTGAGCAGTGATTGGACATAAGGTATAGGTTCTGAAGCCTGAATAATCGTAGTTGGGAAGAGATGACGACCTAAGGCGATGGCGCGTCTGATATGCTCAGTGTGCGGTCAGCCTCCTGGGTGATGGTCAGGAGGTTCTGGCTCAGGTTGTGTCAGACAGTGCATTAGTGCCCAGGTTAGACTATATAATTTGGGTACAGTCGAGTGCCGTGTAGGTTTATCCTCATTTGAGGTGCCTGGGCACCTCATTAGGCAAGATATTTTTTCTAGAGGGCAGGCAGAGTGCTGCATTGTGGGTCCGGAATTGCCAAACTTTTGGGCTTCTGGGCCAGGAGTGTGAGGACAGAAGTCTGAGAACACAAGCTAGACTTGAGTTTTAGGCGAGGGCACGGCTGGCACACCCTGCAATCGCAACCAAAATCTCAAGCATCTGAAGTTACGGCGAGGATCAGACGTTGGCTCAGGTTGGAGTTTCTGTGCATGACTACCCCTTCATGAACGGAGCGGAATCTCAAGGCCATGGAGGTTTTCCGACGTGGGAGTGGTGTGATGCCCCCTTCAATGATTCCTTCTGTGTGACAATTGAGACCTGTTGGGCAGCTCCAGGACATCTCATATGGAATGACTCCACAGCACCCTTGGAGGATGGATGTCAGGGAAGCCCGTCTCGCAATCCAATTGTCTACTAGCAACAATACAGTTGACATCGGATCCCTCTGCGGGAGCAACCTGGGTGGCTGAGTTGAAATGGACTTTCCTGAGGATGGGCCCTAATGTGTGTTTGTGTCCATAAGGGCTTTGAAATGGGGCGGTGGCACTGGGACCCTGAAGTATTCTCCTAAGCTTTTGACATAGCTCCCATGCACAAGTTTCATTGTGGAGAGGAGATTTGTTCTGATGGGTGACTCAGGAAACCCATTATGCTGGTATTGGAATCCAGACTTTTGAAGAGACATGCCTGTAAACCAAAGCAATGTATTCGATTATGGCCTAGGGTCCTGTCTTGTTCATTCTTCTTCTCTGGGGATATTCATCTATGGAATGAGTGGAGGTAGATGCTCACCTGGTGTCTTACCTCCCTCGATTGTCCCCGGATACCTAAACTATTGGGATGACCTCGGGGACTTTGGAGAGTTCTCCTAATTTGTACGATTTTGGACAATGGAATGGGCAGAATTCCCATGGATTGGGTAGGCACAGTCCTAATGTGTGGCTTCAGGGGCCCCTACCGGAGGGTGTGTGGCTTAGGACTTTGAGGACAGAAGTCTGAAAACACAAATTCAGCTTAGGTTTGTGGATGTAGGTATGGCAGGCCCAATCTACAAATCATGAGAAGAAATCTTCAGGATATGAAGAAAGAGCGATTCTGAGGCACTTGCTCAGTCTTTTGCATTTGGATTTTATATCAACGATGGCCGTGGAATGTGGGGTGGACTCATGGGTCATGGACGAATCTTCCTATCTGTGGATTTGACCCGATCCCAATTGTTTTTCGTCAATCTGCGGGATGGGAGGTCTCCTTTCAGGTTTATTACCTCAGGTGTCTGAACAAAAGAGGAATTCCAAAGCAGAGCCCTGGGGAAGAGTGAAGGGAAAACCCAAACTATGGTTAAAAATTGGGGCCTAGGGGCATGGCAGGCACAATAAGCTGTCTCTACATCCAGCCACTGAGAGGCCTTACTTGAGGGCTGGGCTCAGGCTGAAGGTCACAGTGTGTGTTTGTGACCAACGTGGCACGTGAGCATGGGCGGGGCCTCATGGGCCACACTGGTTTCAACTACACTGGACCTTGGACAACATGCCAATCACAAAGTCTCTTGCCATGGGGAAGGTGTTTTGATTTCTGCATCATTTTCAACCCTGGGCAGTGGTTGGAGATAAGGTCTAGGTTCTGAAGCCTGAAAAATCGCAATTGGGAAGAGATGACGATCTAAGGCGATGGCGCGTCTGATATGCTCAGTGTGCGGTCAACTGCCTGGGTGTTGGTCAGGAGGTTCTGGCTCAGGATGTGTCAGACAGTGCACTAGTGCCCAAGTTAGACTATATAATTTGGGTACAGTCGAGTGCCCTGTAGGTTTATCCTCATTTGAGGTGCCTGGGCACCTCATTAGGCAAGATATTTTTTCTAGAGGGCAGGCTGAGTGCTGCATTGTGGGTCCGGTATTGCCAAACTTTTGGGCTTCTGGGCCAGGAATGTGAGGACAGAAGTCTGAGAACACAAGCTAGACTTGGGCTTCAGGCCGAGGGCACGGTAGGTACCCCCTGCAGATCGGAAACAATATCACAAGCATCTGAAGTCATGGCGAGGATCAGACGTTCGCTCAGGTTGTAGTTTCTGTGCATGACTGCCCCATCATGAAAGAAGCGGAATTCAAGGCCATGGAGCTTTTCCCACGTTGGGAGTTCTGTGATGCCCCCTTCAAGGATTCCATCTGCGGGACAATTGAGACCTGTTGGGCAGCACCAGGTCATCTCATATGGAATGACTCCAGAGCACCGTTCGAGGATGGATGCCTGGGAAGCCCGCCTCCCATTCCAATTGTCTCCTAGCAACAATACAGTTGAGATCGGATGGCTCTGCGGGAGCAACCGTGGTGGCTGAGTTGAAATGGACTATCCTGAGGATGGGGCCTTAAGTGTGTTTGTGTCCATGAGGGCCTTGGAATGGGGCGGTGGTACCGGGACCCTGAAGTATTCTCCTAAGCTTTTGACATAGCTCCCATGCACAAGTTTCCTTGTGGAGAGGTGATTTGTTCTGATGGGTGCCTCAGGAAAACCCTTATGCTGGTCTTGGAATCCAGGCTCTTGAGGAGACATGCCTGTAAACCAAAGCAATGGATCCTATTATGGCCTAGGGTCCTGTCTGGTTCAATCTTCTTCTCTGGGGACATCCATCTATGGTATGAGTGGAGGTCGATTATCAGCTGGTGTCAGACAGCCCTTGTTTGTTCCGGGCGACCTACACTATTGGGATGGCCTCAGGGACGTTGGAAGTTTCTCCAAATTTGTGCGATTTTGGACCATGGAATGGGCAGAATTCCCATGGATTGGTAGGCACGGTCCTAATGTGTGGCTCCAGGGGCCCAGCCTGGAGTGTGTGTGGCCCAAAACTTTGAGAACAGAAGTCTGAAAACACAAACTCAGCTTAGGTTTGGGGACGTAGGTATGGCAGGCCCGATCTACAAGCCATGAGAAGAACTCTTCAGGATATGAAGAAAGTGCGAGTCTGAGGCGCTTGCTCAGGCTTTTGTCTCTGGATTTTGTATCAGCGATGGCCGTGGAATGTCGGGGAGGCCTCATGGGCCATGGACGAATCTTCCTCTTTGAGGATTTGGCCCGATTCCCAATTGCTTTTCGTCAGTCTGTGGGATGGGAGGACTCATTTCAGTTTTGTTACCTCAGGTGTCCCACCAAAAGAGGAATTCCAAAGCCAAGCCGTGGGGAAGACTGAAGGGACAACTTGAACTATGGTTAAAAATTGGGGCCTAGAGGCATGGCAAGCCCAATATGCTATCTCTTCATCCAGCCACTGAGGGGCCTTACTTGAGGACTGGGCTCAGCCTGAGGGTCACAATGTGTGTTTGTGACCAATGTGGCCCGGGAGCATGGGCGGGGGCTCATGGGCCACATTGTTTCAACTACACTGAAGGTGGGACAACATGCCAACCACAAGGTTTCTTGCCATGGGGAAGGAGTTCTGATTTCTGCTTCACCTTCAACCCTGGGCAGTGATTGGAGATAAGGTCTAGGTTCTGAAACCTGAAAACCGAGGTTGGGAAGAGATGACGACCTAAGGCCATGGCGGCTCTATGTGCTCAGTATGCGGCCAGCTGTCAGGGATGGGCCAGGGGATCCAGGCTGAGGCTGTGTCAGAAAGGGCATTAGTGCCCTGGTCAGACTATGTATTTAGGTTACAGCCAAGGTCGGTGGAGGTTGATCCAAATTTGGGGTTACTGGGTAGCCCCAGAGGACAATGTTTTTCTTCTGGAGGGCAGGCAGAGTGCTGCATTGTAGTTCTGGATTGCCAAACTGGAGGGCTTGTGGGCCAGTAGTCTGACGACAAAAGTCTGAGAACACAGGCTAGGCTTAGGTTTCTGGGTGAGACCATGGCAGGCACAATCTACAGACCTGAAACGAGTTCTCGTGCATCTGTAGTCAGGGCGAGGATCAGAGGATCGCTCAGGTTGAGTTTCTGTCCCTGATGGCCCCTTCATGAATGGGGGGGCATCACGAGGCCATGGGGGATTTCCCACGATGGGAGTTGTGAGAAGCTCCAAACTGCAGAGAGTGTTCTGCAGGACAATTGAGACCTGTGGTTTGGCTCCAGGCCAATGATTCTAAGCAGGGTTCTAAGGATGGATGGCTGGGTAGCCCACCTCGCATTCCAGTTGTCTCCTAGCAACAAGACAGGTTAGATCTCCTGGATCTGTGGGGAGCAACCGAGGACGCTGAGTTGAAATGGACACCCCTGGGGATGGGTCCTAATGTGCTTTTGTGTCTATGGAGACCTTGGAATGAAGCGGTGGCCCTGGGGCCCTAAAGGCTTCTCCTAAACAGAGGCTTTGACACAGCTCCAACGTGCAAGTTTCCCATTTGTAGATGAGATGTTTTCTGATGGGTGAGTCAAGAAACAGCTATATGCTGCTTTTGAAATCCAGGCCTCTGAGGAGAGATGCTTGTTAACCAAAGCAATGGATCTGATTAGTGCCTAGGGGCCTGTTCTTTCCTTTTTACCTCTGGGACATCTGTCTATGGGTCTGAGTGCAGGTAGGTGCTCAGTTGGGCTCAGATTGCCCCTGTTTTTCCTGGGAAGCCAACACTATTGAGATGGATCAGGGACTTTAGAGGTGTATCCTATTAGAAGGGTTGTGGCCATTGGAATGGGCACACACTATTCCCTTAGAGAGGGCAAGTACAGTCCTCAGGTTTGGCTCCATGGGCCTGAGCCTGTAGGTTGTGTAGGCCAGGGTTGTTTGGACAGTTGTCTGAAAACACAAACTCGGCTTATGTTTCGGGTCATAGGTATGGCAGGACTGACCTACAGACCATGAGGAGAACTCTTCGGGATTTGAAAGAAGGGCGAGTGTGAGGCTCCTGCTCAAGTTTTTGTCTCTGGATATCGTGTCACTCATGGTCGTGTTATTTCTGGGTGACTTCATGCGAAATGGACGAGTCTTACTCTCTAGTGGTTTGGCCCTGTCCAAAGAGTTTGGGGTCATTCTGTGGGCTGGAAGAAGTCCGTTGTTTTTTT
Organism: Mustela nivalis; assembly: GCF_964662115.1. Lineage (NCBI taxonomy): Eukaryota > Metazoa > Chordata > Mammalia > Carnivora > Mustelidae > Mustela > Mustela nivalis. Next base: position 126,360 of record NW_028135377.1, read on the forward strand.
TTTGTTGTTGTTGTTGTTGTTTTCTTTATTAACCTCAGGTGTCCAACCAAATGAGGGATTCCAGAGTAGAGCCCTGGAGAGGGGCGACTGGACAATCAGAAATCTGGGTAAAATTGGGGCTAGGGACATGTCAAGCCCATTATGACATCTAAAGGTCCAGCCACTGAGAGGACTTACTAGAGGACAGGACTCATGTTGAGGGTCACAATGCGTGTGTATGCCCTCGTCTCACTCAAGAATGGGCGGGTCTTCAGGGTGAATGCTGGTTTCGCTTACAATGAACGTTGGACTACGTGCCAACCACAAGGGTTCCTGCCATGGGTAAGGGGGAGTTCTGATTTCTGCATCACACTCACCCCTGGGCATTGATTGGAGATAAGGTCTCGGTTCAGAATCCTGAAAACTGAGGTAGCGAAGAGAAGATGACCTAAGGCCATGGCGGCTTTTATGTGCTCAGTGTGCGGTCAGCTTTCTGAGTGTTGGTCAGGAGGTCCGGGCTCAGGTTTGTTCGACAGTGCATTAGTGCCCAGGTTAGACTATATAATTTGGGTAAAGTCGTGTGCTGTGTAGGTTTACCCTCATTTAAGTTGCCTGGGCAGCTCATGACGCAATAATTTTTTTTCTAGAGTGCAGGCAGAGTGCTGCATTGTGGGTCCGGAATTGCCAAACTTGAGGGCTTCGGGGCCAGGAGTGTGAGGACGGAAGTCTGAGAAGACAAGCAAGACTTGGGTCTCAGGGCGAGGGCACGGCAGGTACCCCCTGCAGATCTGAACCAATATCTCATGCATCTGAAGTCAGGGCTAGGATCAGACGTTGGCTCAGGTTGGAGTTTCTGTGCATGATGGCCGCTTCATGAAGGGAGCGGAATCTCGTGGCCATTGAGGTTTTCCCAAGTTGGGAGTTGTGGGATGCCCCCTTCAAGGATTCCTTCTGCGGGACAATTAAGACCTGTTGGACAGCTCCAGGACATCCCATATGGAATGCCTCCAGATCACCGTTCGTGGATGGATGCCTGGGAAGCCCACCTCGCATTCCAATTGTCTCCTAGCAACAAGACAGTTTAGATCTGATGGCTCTGCCGGAGCAACCGGGGTGGCTGAGTTGAAATGGACTTTCCTGAAAATTGGTCCTAATGTGTTTTTGGGTCCATGAGGGCATTGGAATGGGGCGGTGGCACCGGGACCCTGAAGTACTCTCCTAAGCTTTGGACATGGCTCCCATGCACAGGTTTCTTTGTGGAGACGAGATGACTTCTGATGGGTGCCTCAGGAAAACCCCTATGCTCGTATTGGAATCAGGCGTTTGAGGACACATGCCTGTAACCCAAAGCAATGGATCCTATTATGGCCTAGGGTCCTGTCTGGTTCAATCTTCTTCTCTGGGGACATCCATCTATGGTATGAGTGAAGGTCGATTATCATCTGGTGTCAGACAGCCCTTGTTTGTTCCGGGCGACCTACACTATTGGGATGGCCTCAGGGACTTTGGAGTTTTCTCCTACTTTGTACGATTTTGGACCATGGAATGGGCAGAATTCCCATGGATTGGTAGGCACAGTCCTAATGTGTGGCTCCAGGAGCCCAGCCTGGAGGCTGCGTGGCCCAAGACTTTGAGGACAGAAGTCTGAAAACACAAACTCAGCTTAGGTTTGGGGACGTAGGTATGGCAGGCCCGATCTACAAACCATGAGAAGAACTCTTCAGGATATGAAGAAAGTGCGAGTTTGAGGTGCTTGCTCAGACTTTTGTCTCTGGATTTTGTATCAGCGATGGCCGTGGAATGTCGGAGAGGCCTCATGGGCCATGGACGAATCCTCCTCTCTGAGGATTTGGCCCGATTCCAATTGCTTTTCGTCAATCTGTGGGATGGGAGGACTCATTTCAGTTTTGTTACCTCAGGTGTCTCACCAAAAGAGGAATTCCAAAGCAAAGCCGTGGGGAAGACTGAAGGGACAACCCGAACTATGGTTAAAAATTGGGGCCTAGGGGCATGGCAAGCCCAATATGCTATCTCTTCATCCAGCCACTGAGTGGCCTTACTTGAGGACTGGGCTCAGCCTGAGGGTCACAATGTGTGTTTGTGACCAATGCGGCCCGTGATCATGGGCGGGGCCTCAAGGGCCACACTGGTTTCAACTACTTTGAACGTTGGACAACATGCCAACCACAAGGTTTTTTGCTTTGGGGAAGGAGTTCTGATTTCTGCATCACCTTCAACCCTGGGCAGGGATTGGAGATAATGTCTAGGTTCTGAAACCTGAAACCGAGGTTGGGAAGAGATGACGACCTAAGGCCACGGCGGCTAGATGTGCTCAGTGTGCGTCCAGCTGTCTGGGAGGGGCCAGGGGGTCCAGGCTCAGGCTGTGTCAGAAAGGACATAAGTGCCCTGGTCTGCCTTTGTATTTGGGGTACAGCCAAGGTCGGTGCAGGGTGATCCTCATTTTGGGTTACTGGGTAGCCCCAGAGGACAATGTTTTTTCTTCTGGAGGGCAGGCAGAGTGCTGAATTGTAGTTCTGGATTGCCAAACTGGAGGGCTTGTGGGCCAGTAGTCTGACGACAAAAGTCTGAGAACACCAGCTAGGCTTAGGCCTCTGGGTGAGGCCATGGCAGGCACAATCTACAGACCTGAATCGAGATCTCGTGCTTCTGAAGTCAGGGCGAGGATCAGACGATCGCTCAGGTTGGAGTTTCTGTCCCTGATGGCCCCTTCATGAATGGGGGGGCATCACGAGGCCACGGGGGTTTTTCCACGATGGGAGTTGTGAGAAGCTCCAAAGTGCAGAGAGTCTTCTAAGACAATTGAGACCTGTTGTTTGGCTCCAGGCCAATGATTCTTAGCAGGCTTCTAAGGATGGATGGCTGGGTAGCCCACTTCGCATTCCAATTGTCTCCTAGCAACAAGACAGGTTAGATCTCCTGGATCTGTGGGGAGCAACCGAGGACGCTGAGTTGAAATGGACACCCCTGGGGATGGGTCCTAATGTGCTTTTGTGTCTATGGAGACCTTGTAATGAAGCTGTGGCCCTGGGGCCCTAAAGGGTTCTCCTAAACAGAGGCTTTGACACAGCTCCAACGTGCAAGTTTCCCATGTGTAGATGAGATGTTTTCTGATGGGTGAGTCAAGAAACAGCTATATGCTGCTTTTGAAATCCAGGCCTCTGAGGAGAGATGCCTGGAAACCAAAGCAATGGATCTGATTAGTGCCTAGGGGCCTGTTCTTTCCTTTTTACCTCTGGGGACATCTGTCTATGGGTCTGAGTGCAGGTAGGTGCTCAGTTGGGCTCAGATTGCCCCTGTTTTTCCTGGGAAGCCACCACTATTGAGATGGATCAGGGACTTTGGAGATTTATCCTATTAAAAGGGTTGTGGCCATTGGAATGGGCACACACAATTCCCTTGGAGAGGGCAAGTACAGTCCTCAGGTTTGGCTCCAGGGGCCTGAGCCTGTAGGTTGTGTAGGCCAGGGCTGTTTGGACAGTTTTCTGAAAACACAAACTCGGCTTATGTTTCGGGTCATAGGTATGGCAGGACTGACCTACAGACCATGAGGAGAACTCTTCGGGATTTGAAAGAAGGGCGAGTGTGAGGCTCCTGCTCAAGTTTTTGTCTCTGGATATCGTGTCACTCGTGGTCGTGTAATTTCTGGGTGACTTCATGGGAAATGGACCAGTCTTACTCTCTGGTGGTTTGGCCCCGCCCAAAGAGTTTGGGGTCATTCTGTGGGCTGGAAGAAGACCGTTTTATTCATGTTGTTCTTGTTTTCTTTTTTAACCTCAGGTGTCCCACCAAATGAGGGATTCCAGAGTAGAGCCCTCGGAGGGGCGACTGGACAATCAGAAATCTGGGTAAAATTGGGGCTAGGGACATGTCAAGCCCATTATGACATCTAATTGTCCAGCCACTGAGAGGACTTACTAGAGGACAGGACTCATGCTGAGGGTCACAATGCGTGTGTATGCCCTCGTCGCACTCAAGAATGGGCGGGTCCTCAGGGTGAATGCTGGATTCTCCTACACTGAACGTTGGACAACGTGCCAACCACAAGGGTTCTTGCCATGATTAAGGTGGAGTTCTGATTTCTGCATCACACTCACCCCTGGGCAGAGATTGGAGATAAGGTCTCGGTTCTGAAGCCTGAAAACTGAGGTAGCGAAGAGATGATGACCTAAGGCCATGGCGGGATTTATGTGCTCGGTGTGCGGTCAGCTTTCTTTGTGTTGGTCAGGAGGTCCGGGCTCAGGTTGTGTTCGACAGTGCATTAGTGCCCAGGTTAGTCTATATAATTTGGGTAAAGTCGAGTGCTGTGTAGGTTTATCCTCATTTAAGTTGCCTGAGCAGCTCATGAGGCAATAATTTTTTTTCTAGAGGGCAGGCAGAGTGCTGCATTGTGGGTCCGGAATTGCCAAACTTGAGGGCTTCGGGGCCAGGAGTGTGAGGACGGAAGTCTGAGAAGACAAGCTAGACTTGGGTTTCAGGGCGAGGGCACGGCAGGTACCCCCTGCAGATCTGAACCAATATCTCATGCATCTGATGTCAGGGTGAGGATCAGACGTTGGCTCAGGTTGGATTATCTGTGCATGACGGCCGCTTCATGAAGGGAGCGGAATCTCGAGGCCATTGAGGTTTTCCCACGTTGGGAGTTGTGGGATGCCCCCTTCAAGGATTCCGTCTGCGGGACAATTGAGACCTGTTGGACAGCTCCAGGTCATCCCATATGGAATGACTCCAGAGCACCGTTCGCGGATGGATGCCTGGGAAGCCCGCCTCGCATTCCAATTGTCTCCTAGCATCAAGACAGTTTAGATCTGATGGCTCTGCCAGAGCAACTGGGTTGGCTGAGTTGAAATCCACTTTCCTGAGGATGGGTCCTAATGTGTTTTTGTGTCCATGAGAGCCTTGGAATGGGGCGGTGGCACCGGGAACCTGAAGTACTCTCCTAAAGTTTGGACATGGCTCCCATGCACAGGTTTCCTTGTGGAGACGAGACGAGTTCTGATGGGTGCCTCAGGAAGACCCCTATGCTCGTATTGGAATCAGGCTTTTGAGAACACATGCCTGTAACCCAAAGCCATGGTTCCTATTATGGCCTAGGGTCCTGTCTGGTTCAATCTTCTTCTCTGGGGACATCCATCTATGGTATGAGTGGAGGTCGATTATCAGCTGGTGTCAGACAGCCCTTGTTTGTTCCGGGCGACCTACACTATTGGGATGGCCTCAGGGACTTTGGAGGTTTCTCCTAATATGTACGATTTTGGACCATGGAATGGGCAGAATTCCCATGGATTGGTAGGCACAGTCCTAATGTGTGGCTCCAGAAGCCAGCATGGAGGGTGAGTGGCCCAAGACTTTGAGGACAGAAGTCTGAAAACACAAACTCAGCTTAGGTTTGGGGACGTAGGTATGGCAGGCCCGATCTACAAGCCATGAGAAGAACTCTTCAGGATATGAAGAAAGAGCGAGTCTGAAGCGCTTGCTCAGGGTTTTGTCTCTGGATTTTGTATCAGCGATTGCCGTGGAATGTCGGGGAGGCCTCATGGGCCATGGACGAATCTTCCTCTCTGAGGATTTGGCCAGATTCCCAATTGCTTTTCGTCAGTCTGTGGGATGGGAGGACTCATTTCAGTTTTGTTACCTCAGGTGTCTCACCAAAAGAGGAATTCCAAAGCCAAGCCGTGCGGAAGACTGAAGGGACAACTTGAACTATGGTTAAAAATTGGGGCCTAGGCGCATGGCAAGCCCAATATGCTATCTCTTCATCCAGCCACTTAGTGGCCTTACTTGAGGACTGGGCTCAGCCTGATGGTCACAATGTGTGTTTGTGACCAATGTGGCCCGGTTGCATGGGCGGGGGCTCATGGGCCACACTGTTTCAACTACACTGAACGTTGGAAAACATGCCAACCACAAGGTTTCTTGCCATGGGGAAGGAGTTCTGATTTCTGCATTACCTTCACCCTGGGCAGTGATTGGAGATAAGGTCTAGGTTCTGAAACCTGAAAACCGAGGTTGGGAAGAGATGACGACCTAAGGCCATGGCGGCTCTTTGTGCTCAGTGTGCGGCCAGCTGTCAGGGACGGGCCAGGAGATCCAGGCTCAGGCTTTGGCAGAAAGGGCATTAGTGCCCTGGTCAGCCTATGTATTTGGGGTACAGCCAAGGTCGGTGCAGGTTGATCCTCATTTGGGGTTACTGGGTAGCCCCAGAGGACAATGTTATTCTTCTGGAGGGCGGGCAGGGTGCTGCATTGTAATTCTGGATTGCCAAACTGGAGGGATTGTGGGCCAGTAGTCTGACGACAAAAGTCTGAGAACACAGGCTAGGCTTAGGTTTCTGGGTGAGGCCATGGCAGGCACAATCTACAGACCTGAATCGAGATCTCGTGCATCTGTAGTCAGGGCGAGGATCAGACGATCGCTCAGGTTGAGTTTCTGTCCCTGATGGCCCCTTCATGAATGGGGGGGCATCACGAGGCAATGGGGGTTTTCCCACGATGGGAGTTTTGAGAAGCTCCAAACTGCGGAGGGTCTTCTGCAGGACAATTGAGACCTGTTGTTTGGCTCCAGGCCAATGATTCTGAGCAGGGTTCTAAGGATGGATGGCTGGGTAGCCCACCTCGCATTCCAATTGTCTCCTAGCAACAAGACAGGTTAGATCTCCTGGATCTGTGGGGAGAAACCGAGGACGCTGAGTTGAAATGGACACCCCTGGGGATGTTTCCTAATGTGCTTTTGTGTCTATGGAGACCTTGGAATGAAGCTGTGGCCCTGGGGCCCTAAAGGGTTCTCCTAAACAGAGGCTTTGACACAGCTCCAACGTGCAAGTTTCCCATGTGTAGATGAGATGTTTTCTGATGGGTGAGTCAAGCAACAGCTATATGCTGCTTTTGAAATTCAGGCCTCTGAGGAGAGATGCCTGGAAACCAAAGCAATGGATCTGATTAGTGCCTAGGGGCCTGTTCTTTCCTTTATACCTCAGGGGACATCTGTCTATGGGTCTGAGTGCAGGTAGGTGCTCAGTTGGGCTCAGATAGCCCCTGTTTTTCCTGGTAAGCCACCACTATTGAGATGGATCAGGGACTTTGGAGGTTTATCCTATTAGAAGGGTTTTGGCCATTGGAATGAGCACACACAATTCCCTTGGATAGGGCAAGTACAGTCCTCAGGTTTGGCTCCAGGGGCCTGAGCCGGTAGGTTGTGTAGGCCAGGGCTGTTTGGACAGTTGTCTGAAAACACAAACTCGGCTTATGTTTCGGGTCATAAGTATGGCAGGACTGAACTACAGACCATGAGGAGAACTCTTCGGGATTTGAAAGAAGGGCGAGTGTGAGGCTCCTGCTCAAGTTTTTGTCTCTGGATATCGTGTCACTCATGGTCGTGTAATTTCTGGGTGACTTCATGGGAAATGAACGAGTCTAACTCTCTGGTGTTTTGGCCCCGTCCAAAGAGTTTGGGGTCATTCTGTGGGCTGGAAGAAGCCCGTATTTTTTTTGTTGTTGTTGTTGTTTTCTTTTTTAACCTCAGGTGTCCCACCAAATGAGGAACTCCAGAGTAAAGCCCTGGGGAGGGTCGACTGGACAATCAGAAATCTGGTTAAAAATTGGGGCCTAGGGACATGTCAAGCCCATTATGACATCTAATGGTCCAGCCACTGAGAGGACTTACTAGAGCACAGGACTCATGCTGAGGGTCACAATGCGTGTGTATGCCCTCGTCGCACTCAATAATGGTCGGGGCCTCAGGGTGAATGCTGGTTTGTCCTACACTGAACGTTGGACAACGTGCCAACCACAAGGGTTCTTGCCATGGGTAAGGAGGAGTTCTGATTTCTGCATCACACTCACCCCTGGGCAGTGATTGGAGATAAGGTCTCGGTTCTGAAACCTGAAAACTGAGGTAGCAAAGAGATGATGACCAAAGGCCATGGCGGGATTTATGTGCTCAGTGTGCGGTCAGCTTTCTTTGTGTTGGTCAGGAGGTCCGGGCTCAGGTTGTGTTGGAAAGTGCATTATTGCCCAGGTTAGACTATATAATTTGGGTAAAGTCGATGCTGGGTAGGTTTATCCTCATTTAAGTTGCCTGAGCAGCTCATGAGGCAATAATTTTTTTTCTAGAGGGCAGGCAGAGTGCTGCATTGTGGGTCCGGAATTGCCAAACTTGAGGGCTTCGGGGCCAGGAGTGTGAGGACGGAAGTCTGAGAAGACAAGCTAGACTTGGGTTTCAGGGCGAGGGCACGGCAGGTACCCCCTGCAGATCTGAACCAATATCTCATGCATCTGATGTCAGGGCGAGGATCAGACGTTGGCTCAGGTTGGATTTTCTGTGCATGACGGCTGCTTCATGAAGGGAGCGGAATCTCGACGCCATTGAGGTTTTCCCACTTTGGGAGTTGTGGGATGCCCCCTTTAAGGATTCCGTCTGCTGGACAATTGAGACCTGTTGGACAGCTCCAGGACATCCCATATAGAATGACTCCAGAGCACCGTTCGCGGATGGATGCCTGGGAAGCCCGCCTCGCATTCCAATTGTCTCCTAGCAACAAGACAATTTAGATCTGATGGCTCTGCCGGAGCAACCGGGGTGGCTGAGGTGAAATCGACTTTCCTGAGGATGGGCCCAGGTGTGTTTTTGTGTCCATGAGGGCCTTGGATGGGGCGGTGGCACCGGGACCCTGAAGTACTCTCCTAAGCTTTGGACATGGCTCCCATGCACAGGTTTCCTTGTGGAGACGAGATGAGTTCTGATGGGTGCCTCAGGAAGACCCCTATGCTCATATTGGAATCAGGCTTCTGAGGACACATGACTGTAACCCAAAGCAATGGATCCTATTATGGCCTAGGGTCCTGTCTGGTTCAATCTTCTTCTCTGGGGACATCCATCTATGGTATGAGTGGAGGTCGATTATCAGCTGGTGTCAGACAGCCCTTGTTTGTTCCGGGCGACCTACACTATTGGGATGGCCTCAGGGACGTTGGAAGTTTCTCCAAATTTGTGCGATTTTGGACCATGGAATGGGGAGAATTCCCATGGATTGGTAGGCACGGTCCTAATGTGTGGCTCCAGGGGCCCAGCCTGGAGTGTGTGTGGCCCAAAACTTTGAGAACAGAAGTCTGAAAACACAAACTCAGCTTAGGTTTGGGGACGTAGGTATGGCAGGCCCGATCTACAAGCCATGAGAAGAACTCTTCAGGATATGAAGAAAGTGCGAGTCTGAGGCGCTTGCTCAGGCTTTTGTCTCTGGATTTTGTATCAGCGATGGCCGTGAAATGTCGGGAAGGCCTCATGGGCCATGGACGAATCTTCCTCTTTGAGGATTTGGCCCGATTCCCAATTGCTTTTCGTCAGTCTGTGGGATGGGAGGACTCATTTCAGTTTTGTTACCTCAATTGTCCCACCAAAAGAGGAATTCCAAAGCCAAGCCGTGGGGAAGACTGAAGGGAAAACTTGAACTATGGTTAAAAATTGGGGCCTAGGGGCATGGCAAGCCCAATATGCTATCTCTTCATCCAGCCACTGAGTGGCCTAACTTGAGGACTGGGCTCAGCCTGAGGGTCACAATGTGTGTTTGTGACCAATGTGGCCCGGGAGCATGGGCGGGGGCTCATGGGCCACATTGTTTCAACTACACTGAAGGTTGGACAACATGCCAACCACAAGGTTTCTTGCCATGGGGAAGGAGTTCTGATTTCTGCATCACCTTCAACTCTGGGCAGTGATTGGAGATAAGGTCTAGGTTCTGAAACCTGAAACCGAGGTTGGGAAGAGATGACGACCTAAGGCCATGGCGGCTCTATGTGCTCAGTGTGCGGCCAGCTGTCAGGGATGGGCCAGGGGATCCAGGCTGAGGCTGTGTCAGAAAGGGCATTAGTGCCCTGGTCAGCCTATGTATTTAGGGTACAGCCAAGGTCGGTGGAGGTTGATCCAAATTTGGGGTTACTGGGTAGCCCCAGAGGACAATGTTTTTCTTCTGGAGGGCAGGCAAAGTGCTGCATTGTAGTTCTGGATTGCCAAACTGGAGGGCTTGTGGGCCAGTAGTCTGACGACAAAAGTCTGAGAACACAGGCTAGGCTTAGGTTTCTGGGTGAGGCCATGGCAGGCACAATCTACAGACCTGAATCGAGATCTCGTGCATCTGTAGTCAGGGCGAGGATCAGACGTTCGCTCAGGTTGAGTTTCTGTCCCTGATGGCCCCTTCATGAATGGGGGGGCATCACGAGGCCATGGGGGTTTTCCCACGATGGGAGTTGTGAGAAGCTCCAAACTGCAGAGAGTGTCTGCAGGACAATTGAGACCTGTTGTTTGGCTCCAGGCCAATGATTCTAAGCAGGGTTCTAAGGATGGATGGCTGGGTAGCCCACCTCGCATTCCAATTGTCTCCTAGCAACAAGACAGGTTAGATCTCCTGGATCTGTCGGGAGCAACCGAGGACGCTGAGTTGAAGTGGACACCCCTGGGGATGGGTCCTAATGTGCTTTTGCGTCTATGAAGACCTTGGAATGAAGCGGTGGCCCTGGGGCCCTAAAGGCTTCCCCTAAACAGAGGCTTTGACACACCTCCAACGTGCAAGTTTCCCATGTGTAGATGAGATGTTTTCTGATGGGTGAGTCAAGAAACAGCTATATGCTGCTTTTGAAATCCAGGCCTCTGAGGAGAGATGCCTGTTAACCAAAGCAATGGATCTGATTAGTGCCTAGGGGCCTGTTCTTTCCTTTTTACCTCTGGGACATCTGTCTATGGGTCTGAGTGCAGGTAGGTGCTCAGATGGGCTCAGATTGCCCCTGTTTTTCCTGGGAAGCCACCACTATTGAGATGGATCAGGGACTTTAGAGGTGTATCCTATGAGAAGGGTTGTGGCCATTGGAATGGGCACACACTATTCCCTTGGAGAGGGCAAGTACAGTCCTCAGGTTTGGCTCCAGGGGCCTGAGCCTGTAGGTTGTGTAGGCGAGGGCTGTTTGGACAGTTGTCTGAAAACACAAACTCGGCTTATGTTTCGGGTCATAGGTATGGCAGGACTGACCTACAGACCATGAGGAGAACTCTTCGGGATTTGAAAGAAGGGCGAGTGTGAGGCTCCTGCTCAAGTTTTTGTCTCTGGATATCGTGTCACTCATGGCCGTGTAATTTCTGGGTGACTTCATGGGAAATGGACGAGTCTTACTCTCTGGTGGTTTGGCCCCGCCCAAAGAGTTTGGGGTCATTCTGTGGGCTGGAAGAAGTCCGTTGTTTTTTTTTTGTTGTTGTTGTTGTTGTTTTCTTTATTAACCTCAGGTGTCCCACCAAATGAGGGATTCCAGAGTAGAGCCCTAGGAGAGGGGCGACTGGACAATCAGAAATCTGGGTAAAATTGGGGCTAGGGACATGTCAAGCCCATTATGACATCTAATGGTCCAGCCACTGAGAGGACTTACTAGAGGACAGGACTCATGTTGAGGGTCACAATGCGTGTGTATGCCCTCGTCTCACTCAAGAATGGGCGGGTCCTCAGGGTGAATGCTGGTTTCGCTTACACTGAACGTTGGACTACGTGCCAACCACAAGGGTTCCTGCCATGGGTAAGGGGGAGTTCTGATTTCTGCATCACACTCACCCCTGGGCATTGATTGGAGATAAGGTCTCGGTTCTGAAGCCTGAAAACTGAGGTAGCGAAGAGAAGATGACCTAAGGCCATGGCGGGTTTTAGGTGCTCAGTGTGCGGTCAGCTTTCTGAGTTTTGGTCAGGAGGTCCGGGCTCAGGTTTGTTCGACAGTGCATTAGTGCCCAGGTTAGACTATATAATTTGGGTAAAGTCGTGTGCTGTGTAGGTTTACCCTCATTTAAGTTGCCTGGGCAGCTCATGAGGCAATAATTTTTTTTCTAGAGGGCAGGCAGAGTGCTGCATTGTGGGTCCGGAATTGACAAACTTGAGGGATTCGGGGCCAGGAGTGTGAGGACGGAAGTCTGAGAAGACAAGCAAGACTTGGGTTTCAGGGCGAGGGCACGGCAGGTACCCCCTGCAGATCTGAACCAATATCTCATGCATCTGAAGTCAAGGCGAAGATCAGACGTTGGCTCAGGTTGGAGTTTCTGTGCATGATGGCCGCTTCATGAAGGGAGCGGAATCTCGTGGCCATTGAGGTTTTCCCACGTTGGGAGTTGTGGGATGCCCCCTTCAAGGATTCCTTCTGCGGGACAATTAAGACCTGTTGGACAGCTCCAGGACATCCCATATGGAATGCCTCCAGATCACCGTTCGTGGATGGATGCCTGGGAAGCCCGCCTCGCATACCAATTGTCTCCTAGCAACAAGACAGTTTAGATCTGATGGCTCTGCCGGAGCAACCGGGGTGGCTGAGTTGAAATGGACTTTCCTGAAAATGGGTCCTAATGTGTTTTTGGGTCCATGAGGGCCTTGGAATGGGGCGGTGGCACCGGGACCCTGAAGTACTCTCCTAAGCTTTGGACATGGCTCCCATGCACAGGTTTCTTTGTGGAGACGAGATGACTTCTGATGGGTGCCTCAGGAAAACCCCTATGCTCGTATTGGAATCAGGCTTTTGAGGACACATGCCTGTAACCTAAAGCAATGGATCCTATTATGGCCTAGGATCCTGTCTGGTTCAAGCTTCTTCTCTGGGGACATCCATCTATGGTATGAGTGGAGGTCGATTATCAGCTGGTGTCAGACAGCCTTTGTTTGTTCCGGGCGACCTACACTATTGGGATGGCCTCAGGGACTTTGGAGTTTTCTCCTACTTTGTACGATTTTGGACCATGGAATGGGCAGAATTCCCATGGATTGGTAGGCACAGTCCTAATGTGTGGCTCAGGAGCCCAGCCTGAAGGGTGCGTGGCCCAAGACTTTGAGGAGAGAAGTCTGAAAACACAAACTCAGCTTAGGTTTGGGGACGTAGGTATGGCAGGCCCGATCTACAAGCCATGAGAAGAACTCTTCAGGATATGAAGAAAGTGCGATTCTGAGGCGCTTGCTCAGGCTTTTGTCTCTGGATTTTGTATCAGCGATGGCCGTAAAATGTCGGGGAGGCCTCATGGGCCATGGACGAATCCTTCTCTCTGAGGATTTGGCCCGATTCCAATTGCTTTTCGTCAATCTGTGGGATGGGAGGACTCATTTCAGTTTTGTTACCTCAGGTGTCTCACCAAAAGAGGAATTCCAAAGCAAAGCCGTGGGGAAGACTGAAGGGACAACCCGAAATATGGTTAAAGATTGGGGCCTAGGGGCATGGCAAGCCCAATATGCTATCTCTTCATCCAGCCACTGAGTGGCCTTACTTGAGGACTGGGCTCAGCCTGAGGGTCACAATGTGTGTTTGTGACCAATGTGGCCCGTGAGCATGGGCGGGGCCTCAAGGGCCACACTGGTTTCAACTACGTTGAACGTTGGACAACATGCCAACCACAAGGTTTTTTGCTTTGGGGAAGGAGTTCTGATTTCTGCATCACCTTCAACTCTGGGCAGGGATTGGAGATAATGTCTAGGTTCTGAAACCTGAAACCGAGGTTTGGAAGAGATGACGACCTAAGGCCACGGCGGCTCGATGTGCTCAGTGTGCGTCCAGCTGTCTGGGAGGGGCCAGGGGGTCCAGGCTCAGGCTGTGTCAGAAAGGACATAAGTGCCCTGGTCTGCCTTTGTATTTGGGGTACAGCCAAGGTCGGTGCAGGTTGATCCTCATTTGGGGTTACTGGGTAGCCCCAGAGGACAATGTTTTTTCTTCTGGAGGGCAGGCAGAGTGCTGAATTGTAGTTCTGGATTGCCAAACTGGAGGGCTTGTGGGCCAGTAGTCTGACGACAAAAGTCTGAGAACACAAGCTAGGCTTAGGCCTCTGGGTGAGGCCATGGCAGGCACAATCTACAGACCTGAATCGAGATCTCGTGCTTCTGAAGTCAGGGCGAGGATCAGACGATCGCTCAGGTTGGAATTTCGTTCCCTGATGGCCCCTTCATGAATGGGGGGGCATCACGAGGCCACGGGGGTTTTTCCACGATGGGAGTTGTGAGAAGCTCCAAAGTGCAGAGAGTCTTCTAGGACAATTGAGACCTGTTGTTTGGCTCCAGGCCAATGATTCTGAGCAGGGTTCTAAGGATGGATGGCTGGGTAGCCCACCTCGCATTCCAATTGTCTCCTAGCAACAAGACAGGTTAGATCTCCTGGATCTGTGGGGAGCAACCGAGGACGCTGAGTTGAAATGGACACCCCTGGGGATGGGTCCTAATGTGCTTTTGTGTCTATGGAGACCTTGCAATGAAGCGGTGGCCCTGGGGCCCTAAAGGGTTCTCCTAAACAGAGGCTTTGACACAGCTCCAACGTGCAAGTTTCCCATGTGTAGATGAGATGTTTTCTGATGGGTGAGTCAAGAAACAGCTATATGCTGCTTTTGAAATCCAGGCCTCTGAGGAGAGATGCCTGGAAACCAAAGCAATGGATCTGATTAGTGCCTAGGGGCCTGTTCTTTCCTTTTTACCTCTGGGGACATCTGTCTATGGGTCTGAGTGCAGGTAGGTGCTCAGTTGGGCTCAGATTGCCCCTGTTTTTCCTGGGAAGCCACCACTATTGAGATGGATCAGGGACTTTGGAGATTTATCCTATTAAAAGGGTTGTGGCCATTGGAATGGGCACACACAATTCCCTTGGAGAGGGCAAGTACAGTCCTCAGGTTTGGCTCCAGGGGCCTGAGCCTGTAGGTTGTGTAGGCCAGGGCTGTTTGGACAGTTTTCTGAAAACACAAACTCGGCTTATGTTTCGGGTCATAGGTATGGCAGGACTGACCTACAGACCATGAGGAGAACTCTTCGGGATTTGAAAGAAGGGCGAGTCTGAGGCTCCTGCTCAAGTTTTTGTCTCTGGATATCGTGTCACTCGTGGTCGTGTAATTTCTGGGTGACTTCATGGGAAATGGACGAGTCTTACTCTCTGGTGGTTTGGCCCCGCCCAAAGAGTTTGGGGTCATTCTGTGGGCTGGAAGAAGTTCGTTTTTTTCATGTTGTTCTTGTTTTCTTTTTTAACCTCAGGTGTCCCACCAAATGAGGGATTCCAGAGTAGAGCCCTCGGAGGGGCGACTGGACAATCAGAAATCTGGGTAAAATTGGGGCTAGGGACATGTCAAGCCCATTATGACATCTAATTGTCCAGCCACTGAGAGGACTTACTAGAGGACAGGACTCATGCTGAGGGTCACAATGCGTGTGTATGCCCTCGTCGCACTCAAGAATGGGCGGGTCCTCAGGGTGAATGCTGGATTCTCCTACACTGAACGTTGGACAACGTGCCAACCACAAGGGTTCTTGCCATGATTAAGGTGGAGTTCTGATTTCTGCATCACACTCACCCCTGGGCAGTGATTGGAGATAAGATCTCGGTTCTGAAGCCTGAAAACTGAGGTAGCGAAGAGATGATGACCTAAGGCCATGGCGGGAATTATGTGCTCGGTGTGCGGTCAGCTTTCTTTGTGTTGGTCAGGAGGTCCGGGCTCAGGTTGTGTTCGACAGTGCATTAGTGCCCAGATTAGACTATATAATTTGGGTAAAGTCGAGTGCTGTGTAGGTTTATCCTCATTTAAGTTGCCTGAGCAGCTCATGAGGCAATAATTTTTTTTCTAGAGGGCAGGCAGAGTGCTGCATTGTGGGTCCGGAATTGCCAAACTTGAGGGCTTCGGGGCCAGGAGTGTGAGGACGGAAGTCTGAGAAGACAAGCTAGACTTGGGTTTCAGGGCGAGGGCACGGCAGGTACCCCCTGCAGATCTGAACCAATATCTCATGCATCTGATGTCAGGGTGAGGATCAGACGTTGGCTCAGGTTGGATTATCTGTGCATGACGGCCGCTTCATGAAGGGAGCGGAATCTCGAGGCCATTGAGGTTTTCCCACGTTGGGAATTGTGGGATGCCCCCTTCAAGGATTCCGTCTGCGGGACAATTGAGACCTGTTGGACAGCTCCAGGTCATCCCATATGGAATGACTCCAGAGCACCGTTCGCGGATGGATGCCTGGGAAGCCCGCCTCGCATTCCAATTGTCTCCTAGCATCAAGACAGTTTAGATCTGATGGCTCTGCCAGAGCAACCGGGGTGGCTGAGTTGAAATCGACTTTCCTGAGGATCGGTCCTAATGTGTTTTTGTGTCCATGAGAGCCTTGGAAATGGGCGGTGGCACCGGGAACCTGAAGTACTCTCCTAAGCTTTGGACATGGCTCCCATGCACAGGTTTCCTTGTGCAGACGAGACGAGTTCTGATGGGTGCCTCAGGAAGACCCCTATGCTCGTATTGGAATCAGGCTTTTGAGAACACATGCCTGTAACCCAAAGCCATGGTTCCTATTATGGCCTAGGGTCCTGTCTGGTTCAATCTTCTTCTCTGGGGACATCCATCTATGGTATGAGTGGAGCTCGATTATCAGCTGGTGTCAGACAGCCCTTGTTTGTTCCGGGCGACCTACACTATTGGGATGGCCTCAGGGACTTTGGAGGTTTCTCCTACTTTGTACGATTTTGGACCATGGAATGCGCAGAATTCCCATGGATTGGTAGGCACAGTCTTAATGTGTGGCTCCAGGAGCCCAGCCTGGAGGGTGAGTGGCCCAAGACTTTGAGGACAGAAGTCTGAAAACACAAACTCAGCTTAGGTTTGGGGACGTAGGTATGGCAGGCCCGATCTACAAACCATGAGAAGAACTCTTCAGGATATGAAGAAAGTGCGAGTTTGAGGTACTTGCTCAGACTTTTGTCTCTGGATTTTGTATCAGCGATGGCCGTGGAATGTCGGGGAGGCCTCATGGGCCATGGACGACTCCTCCTCTCTGAGGATTTGGCCCGATTCCAATTGCTTTTCGTCAATCTGTGGGATGGGAGGACTCATTTCAGTTTTGTTACCTCAGGTGTCCCACCAAAAGAGAAATTCCAAAGCTTAGCCGTGGGGAAGACTGAAGGGACAACCCGAACTATGGTTAAAAATTGGGGCCTAGGGGCATGGCAAGCCCAATATGCTATCTCTTCATCCAGCCACTGAGTGGCCTTACTTGAGGACTGGGCTCAGCCTGAGGGTCACAATGTGTGTTTGTGACCAATGTGGCCCGCGAGCATGGGCGGGGCCTCATGGGCCACACTGGTTTCAACTACTTTGAACGTTGGACAACATGCCAACCACAAGGTTTCTTGCCATGGGGAAGGAGTTCTGATTTCTGCATCACCTTCAACCCTGGGCAGTGATTGGAGATAAGGTCTAGGTTCTGAAACCTGAAAACCGAGGTTGGGAAGAGATGACGACCTAAGGCCACGGCAGCTCGATGTGCTCAGTGTGCGAGCAGCTGTCTGGGAGAAGCCAGGGGGTCCAGGCTCAGGCTGTGTCAGAAAGGACATTAGTGCCCTGGTCTGCCTTTGTATTTGGGGTACAGCCAAGGTCGGTGCAGGTTGATTCTCATTTGGGGTTACTGGGTTGCCCCAGAGGACAATGTTTTTTCTTCTGGGGGGCAGGCATAGTGCTGTATTGTAGTTCTGGATTGCCAAACTGGAGGGCTTGTGGGCCAGTAGTCTGACGACAAAATTCTGAGAACACAGGCTAGGCTTAGGTTTCTGGGTGAGGCCATGGCAGGCACAATCTACAGACCTGAATCGAGATCTCGTGCATCTGTAGTCAGGGCGAGGATCAGACGATCGCTCAGGTTGAGTTTCTGTCCCTGATGGCCCCTTCATGAATGGGGGGGCATCACGAGGCAATAGGGGTTTTCCCACGATGGGAGTTTTGAGAAGCTCCAAACTGCAGAGGGTCTTCTGCAGGACAATTGAGACCTGTTGTTTGGCTCCAGGCCAATGATTCTTAGCAGGCTTCTAAGGATGGATGGCTGGGTAGCCCACTTCGCATTCCAATTGTCTCCTAGCAACAAGACAGGTTAGATCTCCTGGATCTGTGGGTAGCAACCGAGGACGCTGAGTTGAAGTGGACACCCCTGGGGATGGGTCCTAATGTGCTTTTGTGTCTATGGAGACCTTGGAATGAAGCTGTGGCCCTGGGGCCCTAAAGGGTTCTCCTAAACAGAGGCTTTGACACAGCTCCAACGTGCAAGTTTCCCATGTGTAGATGAGATGTTTTCTGATGGGTGAGTCAAGAAACAGCTATATGCTGCTTTTGAAATCCAGGCCTCTGAGGAGAGATGCCTGGAAACCAAAGCAATGGATCTGATTAGTGCCTAGGGGCCTGTTCTTTCCTTTATACCTCAGGGGACATCTGTCTATGGGTCTGAGTGCAGGTAGGTGCTCAGTTGGGCTCAGATTGCCCCTGTTTTTCCTGGGAAGCCACCACTATTGAGATGGATCAGGGACTTTGGAGGTTTATGCTATTAGAAGGGTTTTGGCCATCGGAATGGGCACACACAATTCCCTTGGAGAGGGCAAGTACAGTCCTCAGGTTTGGCTCCAGGGGCCTGAGCCGGTAGGTTGTGTAGGCCAGGGCTGTTTGGACAGTTGTCTGAAAACACAAACTCGGCTTATGTTTCGGGTCATAAGTATGGCAGGACTGACCTACAGACCATGAGGAGAACTCTTCGGGATTTGAAAGAAGGGCTAGTGTGAGGCTCCTGCTCAAGTTTTTGTCTCTGGATATCGTGTCACTCATGGTCGTGTAATTTCTGGGTGACTTCATGGGAAATGAACGAGTCTAACTCTCTGGTGTTTTGGCCCCGTCCAAAGAGTTTGGGGTCATTCTGTGGGCTGGAAGAAGCCCGTATTTTTTTTTTGTTGTTGTTGTTTTCTTTTTTAACCTCAGGTGTCCCACCAAATGAGGAACTCCAGAGTAAAGCCCTGGGGAGGGGCGACTGGACAATCAGAAATCTGGTTAAAAATTGGGGCCTAGGGACATGTCAAGCCCATTATGACATCTAATGGTCCAGCCACTGAGAGGACTTACTAGAGGACTGGACTCATGCTGAGGGTCACAATGCGTGTGTATGCCCTCGTCGCACTCAAGAATGGTCGGGGCCTCAGGGTGAATGCTGGTTTCTCCTACACTGAACGTTGGACAACGTGCCAACCACAAGGGTTCTTGCCATGGGTAAGGAGGAGTTCTGATTTCTGCATCACACTCACCCCTGGGCAGTGATTGGAGATAAGGTCTCGGTTCTGAAACCTGAAAACTGAGGTAGCGAAGAGATGATGACCTAAGGCCATGGCGGGATTTATGTGCTCAGTGTGCGGTCAGCTTTCTTTGTGTTGGTCAGGAGGTCCGGGCTCAGGTTGTGTTGGCCAGTGCATTATTGCCCAGGTTAGACTATATAATTTGGGTAAAGTCGAGTGCTGTGTAGGTTTATCCTCATTTAAGTTGCCTGGGCAGCTCATGAGGCAATAATTTTTTTTCTAGAGGGCAGGCAGAGTGCTGCATTGTGGGTCCGGAATTGCCAAACTTGAGGGCTTCGGGGCCAGGAGTGTGAGGACGGAAGTCTGAGAAGACAAGCTAGACTTGGGTTTCAGGGCGAGGGCACGGCAGGTACCCCCTGCAGATCTGAACCAATATCTCATGCATCTGATGTCAGGGCGAGGATCAGACGTTGGCTCAGGTTGGATTTTCTGTGCATGACGGCCGCTTCATGAACGGAGCGGAATCTCGAGGCCATTGAGGTTTTCCCACGTTGGGAGTTGTGGGATGCCCCCTTCAAGGATTCCGTCTGCGGGACAATTGAGACCTGTTGGACAGCTCCAGGACATCCCATATGGAATGACTCCAGAGCACCATTCGCGGATGGATGCCTGGGAAGCCCGCCTCGCATTCCAATTGTCTCCTAGCATCAAGACAGTTTAGATCTGATGGCTCTGCCAGAGCAACCGGGGTGGCTGAGTTGAAATCGACTTTCCTGAGGATGGGTCCTAATGTGTTTTTGTGTCCATGAGGGCCTTGGAATGGGGCGGTGGCACCGGGACCCTGAAGTACTCTCCTCAGGTTTGGACATGGCTCCCATGCACAGGTTTCCTTGTGGAGACGAGATGAGTTCTGATGGGTGCCTCAGGAAGACCCCTATGCTCGTATTGGAATCAGGCTTTTGAGGACACATGCCTGTAACCCAAAGCAATGGATCCGATTATGGCCAAGGGTCCTGTCTGGTTCAATCTTCTTCTCTGGGGACATCCATCTATGGTATGAGTGGAGGTCGATTATCAGCTGGTGTCAGACAGCCCTTGTTTGTTCCGGGCGACCTACACTATTGGGATGGCCTCAGGGACGTTGGAAGTTTCTCCAAATTTGTGCGATTTTGGACCATGGAATGGGCAGAATTCCCATGGATTGGTAGTCACGGTCCTAATGTGTGGCTCCAGGGGCCCAGCCTGGAGTGTGTGTGGCCCAAAATTTGAGGACAGAAGTCTGAAAACACAAACTTAGCTTAGGTTTGGGGACGTAGGTATGGCAGGCCCGATCTACAAGCCATGAGAAGAACTCTTCAGGATATGAAGAAAGTGCGAGTCTGAAGCGCTTGCTCAGGGTTTTGTCTCTGGATTTTGTATCAGCGATTGCCGTGGAATGTCGGGGAGGCCTCATGGGCCATGGACGAATCTTCCTCTCTGAGGATTTGGCCCGATTCCCAATTGCTTTTCGTCAGTCTGTGGGATGGGAGGACTCATTTCAGTTTTGTTACCTCAGGTGTCTCACCAAAAGAGGAATTCCAAAGCCAAGCCGTGCGGAAGACTGAAGGGACAACTTGAACTATGGTTAAAAATTGGGGCCTAGGCGCATGGCAAGCCCAATATGCTATCTCTTCATCAAGCCACTGAGTGGCCTTACTTGAGGACTGGGCTCAGCCTGATGGTCACAATGTGTGTTTGTGACCAATGTGGCCCGGTTGCATGGGCGGGGACTCATGGGCCACACTGTTTCAACTACACTGAACGTTGGAAAACATGCCAACCACAAGGTTTCTTGCCATGGGGAAGGAGTTCTGATTTCTGCATCACCTTCACCCTGGGCAGTGATTGGAGATAAGGTCTAGGTTCTGAAACCTGAAAACCGAGGTTGGGAAGAGATGACGACCTAAGGCCATGGCGGCTCTTTGTGCTCAGTGTGCGGCCAGCTGTCAGGGATGGGCCAGGAGATCCAGGCTCAGGCTTTGGCAGAAAGGGCATTAGTGCCCTGGTCAGCCTATGTATTTTGGGTACAGCCAAGGTCGGTGCAGGTTGATCCTCATTTGGGGTTACTGGGTAGCCCCAGAGGACAATGTTTTTCTTCTGGAGGGCGGGCAGGGTGCTGCATTGTAATTCTGGATTGCCAAACTGGAGGGATTGTGGGCCAGTAGTCTGACGACAAATGTCTGAGAACACAGGCTAGGCTTAGGTTTCTGGGTGAGGCCATGGCAGGCACAATCTACAGACCTGAATCGAGATCTCGTGCATCTGTAGTCAGGGCAAGGATCAGACGATCGCTCAGGTTGAGTTTCTGTCCCTGATGGCCCCTTCATGAATGGGGGGGGCATCACGAGGCAATGGGGGTTTTCCCACGATGGGAGTTTTGAGAAGCTCCAAACTGCAGAGGGTCTTCTGCAGGACAATTGAGACCTGTTGTTTGGCTCCAGGCCAATGATTCTGAGCAGGCTTCTAAGGATGGATGGCTGGGTAGCCCACCTCGCATTCCAATTGTCTCCTAGCAACAAGACAGGTTAGATCTCCTGGATCTGTGGGGAGCAACCGATGACGCTGAGTTGAAGTGGACACCCCTGGGGATGGGTCCTAATGTGCTTTTGTGTCTATGGAGACCTTGGAATGAAGCTGTGGCCCTGGGGCCCTAAAGGGTTCTCCTAAACAGAGGCTTTGACACAGCTCCAACGTGCAAGTTTCCCATGTGTAGATGAGATGTTTTCTGATGGGTGAGTCAAGCAACAGCTATATGCTGCTTTTGAAATCCAGGCCTCTGAGGAGAGATGCCTGGAAACCTAAGCAATGGATCTGATTAGTGCCTAGGGGCCTGTTCTTTCCTTTATACCTCAGGGGACATCTGTCTATGGGTCTGAGTGCAGGTAGGTGCTCAGTTGGGCTCAGATAGCCCCTGTTTTTCCTGGGAAGCCACCACTATTGAGATGGATCAGGGACTTTGGAGGTTTATCCTATTAGAAGGGTTTTGACCATTGGAATGAGCACACACAATTCCCTTGGAGAGGGCAAGTACAGTCCTCAGGTTTGGCTCCAGGGGCCTGAGCCGGTAGGTTGTGTAGGCCAGGGCTGTTTGGACAGTTGTCTGAAAACACAAACTCGGCTTATGTTTCGGGTCATAAGTATGGCAGGACTGAACTACAGACCATGAGGAGAACTCTTCGGGATTTGAAAGAAGGGCGAGTGTGAGGCTCCTGCTCAAGTTTTTGTCTCTGGATATCGTGTCACTCATGGTCGTGTAATTTCTGGGTGACTTCATGGGAAATGAACGAGTCTAACTCTCTGGTGTTTTGGCCCCGTCCAAAGAGTTTGGGGTCATTCTGTGGGCTGGAAGAAGCCCGTATTTTTTTTTTTTGTTGTTGTTGTTTTCTTTTTTAACCTCAGGTGTCCCACCAAATGAGGAACTCCAGAGTAAAGCCCTGGGGAGGGGCGACTGGACAATCAGAAATCTGGTTAAAAATTGGGGCCTAGGGACATGTCAAGCCCATTATGACATCTAATGGTCCAGCCACTGAGAGGACTTACTAGAGCACAGGACTCATGCTGAGGGTCACAATGCGTGTGTATGCCCTCGTCGCACTCAAGAATGGGCGGGGCCTCAGGGTGAATGCTGGTTTCTCCTACACTGAACGTTCGACAACGTGCCAACCACAAGGGTTCTTGCCATGGGTAAGGAGGAGTTCTGATTTCTGCATCACACTCACCCCTGGGCAGTGATTGGAGATAAGGTCTCGGTTCTGAAACCTGAAAACTGAGGTAGCGAAGAGATGATGACCTAAGGCCATGGCGGGATTTATGTGCTCAGTGTGCGGTCAGCTTTCTTTGTGTTGGTCAGGAGGTCCGGGCTCAGGTTGTGTTGGACAGTGCATTATTGCCCAGGTTAGACTATATAATTTGGGTAAAGTCGAGTGCTGTGTAGGTTTATCCTCATTTAAGTTGCCTGAGCAGCTCATGAGGCAATAATTTTTTTTCTAGAGGGCAGGCAGAGTGCTGCATTGTGGGTCCGGAATTGCCAAACTTGAGGGCTTCGGGGCCAGGAGTGTGAGGACGGAAGTCTGAGAAGACAAGCTAGACTTGGGTTTCAGGGCGAGGGCACGGCAGGTACCCCCTGCAGATCTGAACCAATATCTCATGCATCTGAAGTCAGGGCGTGGGTCAGACGTTGGCTCAGGTTGGATTTTCTGTGCATGACGGCCGCTTCATGAAGGGAGCGGAATCTCGACGCCATTGAGGTTTTCCCACTTTGGGAGCTGTGGGATGCCCCCTTTAAGGATTCCGTCTGCTGGACAATTGAGACCTGTTGGACAGCTCCTGGACATGCCATATAGAATGACTCCAGAGCACCGTTCGCTGATGGATGCCTGGGAAGCCCGCCTCCCATTCCAATTGTCTCCTAGCAACAAGAGAATTTAGATCTGATGGCTCTGCCGGAGCAACCGCGGTGGCTGAGTTGAAATCGACTTTCCTGAGGATGGGCCCTAGTGTGTTTTTGTGTCCATGAGGGCCTTGGAATGGGGCGGTGTCACCGGGACCCTGAAGTACTCTCCTAAGCTTTGGACATGGCTCCCATGCACAGGTTTCCTTGTGGAGACGAGATGAGTTCTGATGGGTGCCTCAGGAAGAACCCTATGCTCATATTGGAATCAGGCTTGTGAGGACACATGCCTGTAACCCAAAGCAATGGATCCTATAATGGCCTAGGGTCCTGTCTGGTTCAATCTTCTTCTCTGGGGACATCCATCTATGGTATGAGTGGAGGTCGATTATCAGCTGGTGTCAGACAGCCCTTGTTTGTTCCGGGCGACCTACACTATTGGGATGGCCTCAGGGACGTTGGAAGTTTCTCCAAATTTGTGCGATTTTGGACCATGGAATGGGCAGAATTCCCATGGATTGGTAGGCACGGTCCTAATGTGTGGCTCCAGGGGCCCAGCCTGGAGTGTGTGTGGCCCAAAACTTTGAGAACAGAAGTCTGAAAACACAAACTCAGCTTAGGTTTGGGGACGTAGGTATGGCAGGCCCGATCTACAAGCCATGAGAAGAACTCTTCAGGATATGAAGAAAGTGCGAGTCTGAGGCGCTTGCTCAGGCTTTTGTCTCTGGATTTTGTATCAGCGATGGCCTTGGAATGTCGGGGAGGCCTCATGGGCCATGGACGAATCTTCCTCTTTGAGGATTTGGCCCGATTCCCAATTGCTTTTCGTCAGTCTGTGGGATGGGAGGACTCATTTCAGTTTTGTTACCTCAAGTGTCCCAACAAAAGAGGAATTCCAAAGCCAAGCCGTGGGGAAGACTGAAGGGAAAACTTGAACTATGGTTAAAAATTGGGGCCTAGGGGCATGGCAAGCCCAATATGCTATCTCTTCATCCAGCCACTGAGTGGCCTAACTTGAGGACTGGGCTCAGCCTGAGGGTCACAATGTGTGTTTGTGACCAATGTGGCCCAGGAGCATGGGCGGGGGCTCATGGGCCACATTGTTTCAACTACACTGAAGGTTGGACAACATGCCAACCACAAGGTTTCCTGCCATGGGGAAGGAGTTCTGATTTCTGCATCACCTTCAACCCTGGGCAGTGATTGGAGATAAGGTCTAGGTTCTGAAACCTGAAAACCGAGGTTGGGAAGAGATGACGACCTAAGGCCATGGCGGCTCTTTGTGCTCAGTGTGCGGCCAGCTGTCAGGGATGGGCCAGGGGATCCAGGCTGAGGCTGTGTCCGAAAGGGCATTAGTGCCCTGGTCAGCCTATGTATTTAGGGTACAGCCAAGGTCGGTGGAGGTTGATCCAAATTTGGGGTTACTGGGTAGCCCCAGAGGACAATGTTTTTCTTCTGGAGGGCAGAATTGGGGCTAGGGACATGTCAAGCCCATTATGACATCTAATGGTCCATCCACTGAGAGGACTTACTAGAGGATAGGACTCATGTTGAGGGTCACAATGCGTGTGTATGCCCTTGTCGCACTCAAGAATGGGCGGGTCCTCAGGGTGAATGCTGGTTTCGCTTACACTGAACGTTGGACTACGTGCCAACCACAAGGGTTCCTGCCATGGGTAAGGGGGAGTTCTGATTTCTGCATCACACTCACCCCTGGGCATTGATTGGAGATAAGGTCTCGGTTCTGAAGCCTGAAAACTGAGGTAGCGAAGAGAAGATGACCTAAGGCCATGGCGGGTTTTATGTGCTCAGTGTGCGGTCAGCTTTCTGAGTGTTGGTCAGGAGGTCCGGGCTCAGGTTTGTTCGACAGTGCATTAGTGCCCAGGTTAGACTATATAATTTGGGTAAAGTCGTGTGCTGTGTAGGTTTACCCTCATTTAAGTTGCCTGGGCAGCTCATGAGGCAATAATTTCTTTTCTAGAGGGCAGGCAGAGTGCTGCATTGTGGGTCCGGAATTGCCAAACTTGAGGGCTTCGGGGCCAGGAGTGTGAGGACGGAAGTCTGAGAAGACACGCAAGACTTGGGTTTCAGGGCGAGGGCACGGCAGGTACCCCCTGCAGATCTGAACCAATATCTCATGCATCTGAAGTCAGGGCGAGGATCAGACTTTGGCTCAGGTTGGAGTTTCTGTGCATGATGGCCGCTTCATGAAGGGAGCGGAATCTCGTGGCCATTGAGGTTTTCCCACGTTGGGAGTTGTGGGATGCCCCCTTCAAGGATTCCTTCTGCGGGACAAATAAGACCTGTTGGACAGCTCCAGGACATCCCATATGGAATGCCTCCAGATCACGGTTCGTGGATGGATGCCTGGGAAGCCCGCCTCGCATTCCAATTGTCTCCTAGAAACAAGACAGTTTAGATCTGATGGCTCTGCCGGAGCAACCGGGGTGGCTGAGTTGAAATGGACTTTCCTGAAAATGGGTCCTAATGTGTTTTTGGGTCCATGAGGGCCTTGGAATGGGGCGGTGGCACCGGGACCCTGAAGTACTCTCCTAAGCTTTGGACATGGCTCCCATGCACAGGTTTCTTTGTGGAGACGAGATGACTTCTGATGGGTGCCTCAGGAAAACCCCTATGCTCGTTTTGGAATCAGGCTTTTGAGGACACATGCCTGTAACCCAAAGCAATGGATCCTATTATGGCCTAGGATCCTGTCTGGTTCAATCTTCTTCTCTGGGGACATCCATCTATGGTATGAGTGGAGGTCGATTATCAGCTGGTGTCAGACAGCCCTTGTTTGTTCCGGGCGACCTACACTATTGGGATGGCCTCAGGGACTTTGGAGTTTTCTCCTACTTTGTACGATTTTGGACCATGGAATGGGCAGAATTCCCATGGATTGGTAGGCACAGTCCTAATGTGTGGCTCCAGGAGCCCAGCCTGGAGGGTGCGTGGCCCAAGACTTTGAGGAGAGGAGTCTGAAAACACAAACTCAGCTTAGGTTTGGGGACGTAGGTATGGCAGGCCCGATCTACAAGCCATGAGAAGAACTCTTCAGGATATGAAGAAAGTGCGATTCTGAGGCGCTTGCTCAGGCTTTTGTCTCTGGATTTTGTATCAGCGATGGCCGTGGAATGTCGGGGAGGCTTCATGGGCCATGGACGACTCCTCCTCTCTGAGGATTTGGCCCGATTCCAATTGCTTTTCGTCAATCTGTGGGATGGGAGGACTCATTTCAGTTTTGTTACCTCAGGTGTCTCACCAAAAGAGGAATTCCAAAGCAAAGCCGTGGGGAAGACTGAAGGGACAACCCGAACTATGGTTAAAAATTGGGGCCTAGGGGCATGGCAAGCCCAATATGCTATCTCTTCATCCAGCCACTGAGTGGCCTTACTTGAGGACTGGGCTCAGCCTGAGGGTCACAATGTGTGTTTGTGACCAATGCGGCCCGTGAGCATGGGCGGGGCCTCAAGGGCCACACTGGTTTCAACTACTTTGAACGTTGGACAACATGCCAACCACAAGGTTTTTTGCTTTGGGGAAGGAGTTCTGATTTCTGCATCACCTTCAACCCTGGGCAGGGATTGGAGATAATGTCTAGGTTCTGAAACCTGAAACCGAGGTTGGGAAGAGATGACGACCTAAGGCCACGGCGGCTCGATGTGCTCAGTGTGCATCCAGCTGTCTGGGAGGGGCCAGGGGGTCCAGGCTCAGGCTGTGTCAGAAAGGACATAAGTGCCCTGGTCTGCCTTTGTATTTGGGGTACAGCCAAGGTCGGTGCAGGTTGATCCTCATTTGGGGTTACTGGGTAGCCCCAGAGGACAATGTTTTTTCTTCTGGAGGGCAGGCAGAGTGCTGAATTGTAGTTCTGGATTGCCAAACTGGAGGGCTTGTGGGCCAGTAGTCTGACGACAAAAGTCTGAGAACACAAGCTAGGCTTAGGCCTCTGGGTGAGGCCATGGCAGGCACAATCTACAGACCTGAATCGACATCTCGTGCATCTGAAGTCAGGGCGAGGATCAGACGATTGCTAAGGTTGGAGTTTCTGTCCCTGATGGCCCCTTCATGAATGGGGGGGCATCACGAGGCCATGGGGGTTTTCCCACGATGGGAGTTTTGAGAAGCTCCAAACTGCAGAGGGTCTTCTGCAGAACAATTGAGACCTGTTGTTTGGCTCCAGGCCAATGATTCTTAGCAGGCTTCTAAGGATGGATGGCTGGGTAGCCCACTTCGCATTCCAATTGTCTCCTAGCAACAAGACAGGTTAGATCTCCTGGATCTGTGGGGAGCAACCGAGGACGCTGAGTTGAAGTGGACACCCCTGGGGATGGGTCCTAATGTGCTTTTGTGTCTATGGAGACCTTGGAATGAAGCTGTGGCCCTGGGGCCCTAAAGGATTCTCCTAAACAGAGGCTTTGACACAGCTCCAACGTGCAAGATTCCCATATGTAGATGAGATGTTTTCTGATGGGTGAGTCAAGAAACAGCTATATGCTGCTTTTGAAATCCAGGCCTCTGAGGAGAGATCCTGGAAACCAAAGCAATGGATCTGATTAGTGCCTAGGGGCCTGTTCTTTCCTTTATACCTAAGGGGACATCGTCTATGGGTCTGAGTGCAGGTAGGTGCTCAGTTGGGCTCAGATAGCCCCTGTTTATCCTGGGAAGCCACCACTATTGAGATGGATCAGGGACTTTGGAGGTTTATCCTATTTGAAGGGTTGTGGCCATTGGAATGGGCACACACAATTCCCTTGGAGAGGGCAAGTTCAGTCCTCAGGTTTGGTTCCAGGGGCCTGAGCCGGTAGGTTGTGTAGGCCAGGGCTGTTTGGACAGTTGTCTGAAAACACAAACTCGGCTTATGTTTCTGGTCATAAGTATGGCAGGACTGAACTACAGACCATGAGGAGAACTCTTCGGGATTTGAAAGAAGGGCGAGTGTGAGGCTCCTGCTCAAGTTTTTGTCTCTGGATATCGTGTCACTCATGGTCGTGTAATTTCTGGGTGACTTCATGGGAAATGAACGAGTCTAACTCTCTGGTGTTTTGGCCCCGCCCAAAGAGTTTGGGGTCATTCTGTGGGCTGGAAGAAGTCCGTTTTTTTCTTGTTGTTCTTGTTTTCTTTTTTAACCTCAGGTGTCCCACCAAATGAGGGATTCCAGAGTAGAGCCCTGGGGAGGGGCGACTGGACAATCAGAAATCTGGTAAAAATTGGGGCCTAGGGACATGTCAAGCCCATTATGACATCTAATGGTCCAGCCACTGAGAGGACTTACTAGAGGACTGGACTCATGCTGAGGGTCACAATGCGTGTGTATGCCCTCGTCGCACTCAAGAATGGGCGGGTCCTCAGGGTGAATGCTGGATTCTCCTACACTGAACGTTGGACAACGTGCCAACCACAAGGGTTCTTGCCATGATTAAGGTGGAGTTCTGATTTCTGCATCACACTCACCCCTGGGCAGTGATTGGAGATAAGGTCTCGGTTCTGAAGCCTGAAAACTGAGGTAGCGAAGAGATGATGACCTAAGGCCATGGCGGGATTTATGTGCTAGGTGTGCGGTCAGCTTTCTTTGTGTTGGTCAGGAGGTCCGGGCTCAGGTTGTGTTCGACAGTGCATTAGTGCCCAGGTTAGACTATATAATTGGGTAAAGTCGAGTGCTGTGTAGGTTTATCCTCATTTAAGTTGCCTGAGCAGCTCATGAGACAATAATTTTTTTTCTAGAGGGCAGGCAGAGTGCTGCATTGTGGGTCCGGAATTGCCAAACTTGAGGGCTTCGGGGCCAGGAGTGTGAGGACGGAAGTCTGAGAAGACAAGCTAGACTTGGGTTTCAGGGCGAGGGCACGGCAGGTACCCCCTGCAGATCTGAACCAATATCTCTTGCATCTGATGTCAGTGTGAGGATCAGACGTTGGCTCAGGTTGGATTTTCTGTGCATGACGGCCGCTTCATGAAGGGAGCAGAATCTCGAGGCCATTGAGGTTTTCCCACGTTGGGAGTTGTGGGATGCCCCCTTCAAGGATTCCATCTGCGGGACAATTGAGACCTTTTGGACAGCTCCAGGTCATCCCATATGGAATGACTCCAGAGCACCGTTCGCGGATGGATGCCTGGGAAGCCCGCCTCGCATTCCAATTGTCTCCTAGCATCAAGACAGTTTAGATCTGATGGCTCTGCCAGAGCAACCGGGGTGGCTGAGTTGAAATCGACTTTCCTGAGGATGGGTCCTAATGTGTTTTTGTGTCCATGAGGGCCTTGGAATGGGGCGGTGGCACCGGGACCCTGAAGTACTCTCCTAAGGTTTGGACATGGCTCCCATGCACAGGTTTCCTTGTGGAGACGAGATGAGTTCTGATGGGTGCCTCAGGAAGACCCCTATGCTCGTATTGGTATCAGGCTTTTGAGGATACATGCCTGTAACCCAAAGCAATGGATCCTATTATGGCCTAGGGTCCTGTCTGGTTCAATCTTCTTCTCTGGGGACATCCATCTATGGTATGAGTGGAGGTCGATTATCAGCTGGTGTCAGACAGCCCTTGTTTGTTCCGGGCGACCTACACTATTGGGATGGCCTCAGGGACGTTGGAAGTTTCTCAAAATTTGTGCGATTTTGGACCATGGAATGGGCAGAATTCCCATGGATTGGTAGGCACGGTCCTAATGTGTGGCTCCAGGGACCCATCCTGGAGTGTGTGTGGCCCAAAATTTGAGGACAGAAGTCTGAAAACACAAACTTAGCTTAGGTTTGGGGACGTAGGTATGGCAGGCCCGATCTACAAGCCATGAGAAGAACTCTTCAGGATATGAAGAAAGTGCGAGTCTGAAGCGCTTGCTCAGGGTTTTGTCTCTGGATTTTGTATCCGCGATTGCCGTGGAATGTCGGGGAGGCCTCATGGGCCATGGACGAATCTTCCTCTCTGAGGATTTGGCCCGATTCCCAATTGCTTTTCGTCAGTCTGTGGGATGGGAGGACTCATTTCAGTTTTGTTACCTCAGGTGTCCCACCAAAAGAGGAATTCCAAAGCCAAGCCGTGCGGAAGACTGAAGGGACAACTTGAACTATGGTTAATAATTGGGGCCTAGGCGCATGGCAAGCCCAATATGCTATCTCTTCATCAAGCCACTGAGTGCCCTTACTTGAGGACTGGGCTCAGCCTGAGGGTCACAATGTGTGTTTGTGACCAATGTGGCCCGGTTGCATGGGCGGGGGCTCATGGGCCACACTGTTTCAACTACACTGAACGTTGGACAACATGCCAACCACAAGGTTTCTTGCCATGGGGAAGGAGTTCTGATTTCTGCATCACCTTCAACCCTGGGCAGTGATTGGAGATAATGTCTAGGTTCTGAAACCTGAAAACCGAGGTTGGGAAGAGATGACGACCTAAGGCCATGGCGGCTCTTTGTGCTCAGTGTGCGGCCGCTGTCAGGGATGGGCCAGGAGATCCAGGCTCAGGCTTTGGCAGAAAGGGCATTAGTGCCCTGGTCAGCCTATGTATTTGGGGTACAGCCATGGTCGGTGCAGGTTGATCATCATTTGGTGTTACTGGGTATCCCCAGAGGACAATGTTTTTCTTCAGGGGGGCCAGCAGAGTGCTGCATTGTAGTTCTGGATTGCCAAACTGGAGGGCTTGTAAGCCAGTAGTCTGACGACAAATGTCTGAGAACACAGGCTAGGCTTAGGTTTCTTGGTGAGGCCATGGCAGGCACAATCTACAGACCTGAATCGAGATCTCGTGCATCTGAAGTCAGGGCGAGTATCAGACGATCGCTCAGGTTGGAGTTTCTGTCCCTGATGGCCCCTTCATGAATGGGGGGGCATCACGAGGCCATGGGGGTTTTCCCACGATGGGAGTTTTGAGAAGCTCCAAACTGCAGAGGGTCTTCTGCAGGACAATTGAGACCTGTTGTTTGGCTCCAGGCCAATGATTCTTAGCAGGCTTCTAAGGATGGATGGCTGGGTAGCCCACGTCGCATTCCAATTGTCTCCTAGGAACAAGACAGGTTAGATCTCCTGGATCTGTGGGGAGCAACCGAGGACGCTGAGTTGAAGTGGACACCCCTGGGGATGGGACCTAATGTGTTTTTGTGTCTATGGAGACCTTGGAATGAAGCTGTGGCCCTGGGGCCCTAAAGGGTTTCCCTAAACAGAGGCTTTGACACAGCTCCAACGTGCAAGTTTCCCATGTGTAGATGAGATGTTTTCTGATGGGTGAGTCAAGAAACAGCTATATGCTGCTTTTGAAATCCAGGCCTCTGAGGAGAGATCCTGGAAACCAAAGCAATGGATCTGATTAGTGCCTAGGGGCCTGTTCTTTCCTTTATACCTCAGGGGACATCTGTCTATGGGTCTGAGTGCAGGTAGGTGCTCAGTTGGGCTCAGATAGCCCCTGTTTATCCTGGGAAGCCACCACTATTGAGATGGATCAGGGACTTTGGAGGTTTATCCTATTAGATGGGTTTTGGCCATTGGAATGGGCACACACAATTCCCTTGGAGAGGGCAAGTACAGTCCTCAGGTTTGGCTCCAGGGGCCTGAGCCGGTAGGTTGTGTAGGCCACGGCTGTTTGGACAGTTGTCTGAAAACACAAACTCGGCTTATGTTTCGGGTCATAAGTATGGCAGGACTGAACTACAGACCATGAGGAGAACTCTTCGGGATTTGAAAGAAGGGCGAGTGTGAGGCTCCTGCTCAAGTTTTTGTCTCTGGATATCGTGTCACTCATGGTCGTGTAATTTCTGGGTGACTTCATGGGAAATGAACGTATCTAACTCTCTGGTGTTTTGGCCCCGCCCAAAGAGTTTGGGGTCATTCTGTGGGCTGGAAGAAGTCCGTTTTTTTCTTGTTGTTCTTGTTTTCTTTTTTAACCTCAGGTGTCCCACCAAATGAGAGATTCCAGAGTAGAGCCCTGGGGAGGGGCGACTGGACAATCAGAAATCTGGTAAAAATTGGGGCCTAGGGACATGTCAAGCCCATTATGACATTTAATGGTCCAGCCACTGAGAGGACTTACTAGAGGACAGGACTCATGCTGAGGGTCACAATGCGTGTGTATGCCCTCGTCGCACTCAAGAATGGGCGGGGCCTCAGGGTGAATGCTGGATTCTCCTACACTGAACGTTGGACAACGTGCCAACCACAAGGGTTCTTGCCATGATTAAGGTGGAGTTCTGATTTCTGCATCACACTCACCCCTGGGCAGTGATTGGAGATAAGGTCTCGGTTCTTAAGCCTAAAACTGAGGTAGCGAAGAGATGATGACTTAAGGCCATGGCGGGATTTATGTGCTAGGTGTGCGGTCAGCTTTCTTTGTGTTGGTCAGGAGGTCCGGGCTCAGGTTGTGTTCGACAGTGCATTATTGCCCAGGTTAGACTATATAATTTGGGTAAAGTCGAGTGCTGTGTAGGTTTATCCTCATTTAAGTTGCCTGGGCAGCTCATGAGGCAATAATTTTTTTTCTAGAGGGCAGGCAGAGTGCTGCATTGTGGGTCCGGAATTGCCAAACTTGAGGGCTTCGGGGCCAGGAGTGTGAGGACGGAAGTCTGAGAAGACAAGCTAGACTTGGGTTTCAGGGCGAGGGCACGGCAGGTACCCCTGCAGATCTGAACCAATATCTCATGCATCTGATGTCAGGGTGAGGATCAGACGTTGGCTCAGGTTGGATTTTCTGTGCATGACGGCCGCTTCATGAAGGAGGCAGAATCTCGAGGCCATTGAGGTATTCCCACGTTGGGAGTTGTGGGATGCCCCCTTCAAGGATTCCGTCTGCGGGACAATTGAGACCTTTTGGACAGCTCCAGGTCATCCCATATGGAATGACTCCAGAGCACCATTTCAGATGGATGGCTGGGAAGCCCGCCTGGCATTCCAATTGTCTCCTAGCATCAAGACAGTTTAGATCTAATGGCTCTGCCAGAGCAACCGGGGTGGCTGAGTTGAAATCGACTTTCCTGAGGATGGGTCCTAATGTGTTTTTGTGTCCATGAGGGCCTTGGAATGGGGCGGTGGCACCGGGAACCTGAAGTACTCTCCTAAAGTTTGGACATGGATCCCATGGACAGGTTTCCTTGTGGAGACGAGACGAGTTCTGATGGGTGCCTCAGGAAGACCCCTATGCTCGTATTGGAATCAGGCTTTTGAGAACACATGCCTGTAACCCAAAGCCATGGTTCCTATTATGGCCTAGGGTCCTGTATGGTTCAATCTTCTTCTCTGGGGACATCCATCTATGGTATGAGTGGAGCTCAATTATCAGCTGGTGTCAGACAGCCCTTGTTTGTTCCGGGCGACCTACACTATTGGGATGGCCTCAGACTTTGGAGGTTTCTCCTATTATGTACGATTTTGGACCATGGAATGGGCAGAATTCCCATGGATTGGTAGGCACAGTCCTAATGTGTGGCTCCAGGAGCCCAGCCTGGAGGGTGCATGGCCCAAGACTTTGAGGACAGAAGTCTGAATACACAAACTCAGCTTAGGTTTGGGGACGTAGGTATGGCAGGCCCGATCTACAAACCATGAGAAGAACTCTTCAGGATTTGAAGAAAGTGCGAGTTTGAGGTGCTTGCTCAGACTTTTGTCTCTGGATTTTGTATCAGCGATGGCCGTGGAATGTCGGGGAAACCTCATGGGCCATGGACGAATCCTCCTCTCTGAGGATTTGGCCCGATTCCAATTGCTTTTCGTCAATCTGT
Source organism: Mustela nivalis (assembly GCF_964662115.1). Taxonomy (NCBI): domain Eukaryota; kingdom Metazoa; phylum Chordata; class Mammalia; order Carnivora; family Mustelidae; genus Mustela; species Mustela nivalis. Next base: position 160,536 of record NW_028135377.1, read on the forward strand.
GGGATGGGAGGACTCATTTCAGTTTTGTTACCTCAGGTGTCCCACCAAAAGAGAAATTCCAAAGCATAGCCGTGGGGAAGACTGAAGGGACAACCCGAACTATGGTTAAAAATTGGGGCCTAGTGGCATGGCAAGCCCAATATGCTATCTCTTCATCCAGCCACTTAGTGGTCTAACTTGAGGACTGGGCTCAGCCTGAGGGTCACAATGTGTGTTTGTGACCAATGTGGCCCGCGAGCATGGGCGGGGCCACATGGGCCACACTGGTTTCAACTACTTTGAACGTTGGACAACATGCCAACCACAAGGTTTCTTGCCATGGGGAAGGAGTTCTTATCTGCATCACCTTCAACCCTGGGCAGTGATTGGAGATAAGGTCTAGGTTCTGAAACCTGAAAACCGAGGTTGGGAAGAGATGACGACCTAAGGCCATGGCTGCTCTTTGTGCTCAGTGTGCGGCCAGCTGTCAGGGATGGGCCAGGAGATCCAGGCTCAGGCTGTGGCAGAAAGGGCATTAGTGCCCTGGTCAGCCTATGTATTTGGGGTACAGCCATGTCGGTGCAGGTTGATCCTCATTTGGGGTTACTGGGTAGCCCCAGAGGACAATGTTTTTCTTCTGGAAGGCAGGCAGAGTGCTCCATTGTACTTCTGGATTGCCAAACTGGAGGGCTTGTGGGCCAGTACTCTGACGACAAAAGTCTGAGAACACAGGCTAGGCTTAGGTTTCTGGGTGAGGCTATGGCAGGCACAATCTACAGACCTGAATCGAGATCTCGTGCATCTGAAGTCAGCGCGAGGATCAGACGATCGCTCAGGTTGGAGTTTCTGTCCCTGATGGCCCCTTCATGAATGGGGGGGCATCACGAGGCCATGGGGGTTTTCCCACGATGGGAGTTTTGAGAAGCTCCAAACTGCAGAGGGTCTTCTGCAGGACAATTGAGACCTGTTGTTTGGCTCCAGGCCAATGATTCTGAGCAGGCTTCTAAGGATGGATGGCTGGGTAGCCCACGTCGCATTCCAATTGTCTCCTAGCAACAAGACAGGTTAGATCTCCTGGATCTGTGGGGAGCAACCGAGGACGCTGAGTTGCAGTGGAAACCCCTGGGGATGGGTCCTAATGTGCTTTTGTGTCTATGGAGACCTTGGAATGAAGCTGTGGCCCTGGGGCCCTAAAGGGTTCTCCTAAACAGAGGCTTTGACACAGCTCCAACGAGCAAGTTTCCCATGTGTAGATGAGATGTTTTCTGATGGGTGAGTCAAGAAACAGCTATATGCTGCTTTTGAAATCCAGGCCTCTGAGGAGAGATGCCTGGAAACCAAAACAATGGATCTGATTAGTGCCTAGGGGCCTGTTCTTTCCTTTATACCTCAGGGGACATCTGTCTATGGGTCTGAGTGCAGGTAGGTGCTCAGTTGGGCTCAGATAGCCCCTGTTTTTCCTGGGAAGCCACCACTATTGAGATGGATCAGGGACTTTGGAGGTTTATCCTATTAGAAGGGTTTTGGCCATTGGAATGGGCACACACAATTCCCTTGGAGAGGGCAAGTACAGTCCTCAGGTTTGGCTCCAGGGGCCTGAGCCGGTAGGTTGTGTAGGCCAGGGCTGTTTGGACAGTTGTCTGAAAACACAAACTCGGCTTATGTTTCGGGTCATAAGTATGGCAGGACTGAACTAAAGACCATGAGGAGAACTCTTCGGGATTTGAAAGAAGGGCGAGTGTGAGGCTCCTGCTCAAGTTTTTGTCTCTGGATATCGTGTCACTCATGGTCGTGTAATTTCTGGGTGACTTCATGGGAAATGAACGAGTCTAACTCTCTGGTGTTTTGGCCCCGTCCAAAGATTTTGGGGTCATTCTGTGGGCTGGAAGAAGCCCGTATTTTTTTTTGTTGTTGTTGTTTTCTTTTTTAACCTCAGGTGTCCCACCAAATGAGGAACCCAGAGTAAAGCCCTGGGGAGGGGCGACTGGACAATCAGAAATCTGGTTAAAAATTGGGGCCTAGGGACATGTCAAGCCCATTATGACACCTAATGGTCCAGCCACTGAGAGGACTTACTAGAGCACAGGACTCATGCTGAGGGTCACAATGCGTGTGTATGCCCTCGTCGCACTCGAGAATGGGCGGGTCCTCAGGGTGAATGCTGGTTTCTCCTACACTGAATGTTGGACAACGTGCCAACCACAAGGGTTCTTGCCATGGGTAAGGAGGAGTTCTGATTTCTGCATCACACTCACCCCTGGGCAGTGATTGGAGATAAGGTCTCGGTTCTGAAACCTGAAAACTGAGGTAGCGAAGAGATGATGACCTAAGGCCATGGCGGGATTTATGTGCTCAGTGTGCAGTCAGCTTTCTTTGTGTTGGTCAGGAGGTCCGGGCTCAGGTTGTGTTCGACAGTGCATTATTGCCCAGGTTAGACTATATAATTTGGGTAAAGTCGAGTGCTGTGTAGGTTTATCCTCATTTAAGTTGCCTGGGCAGCTCATGAGGCAATAATTTTTTTTTCTAGAGGGCAGGCAGAGTGCTGCATTGTGGGTCCGGAATTGCCAAACTTGAGGGCTTCGGGGCCAGGAGTGTGAGGACGGAAGTCTGAGAAGACAAGCTAGACTTGGGTTTCAGGGCGAGGGCACGGCAGGTACCCCCTGCAGATCTGAACCAATATCTCTTGCATCTGATGTCAGGGCGAGGATCAGACGTTGGCTCAGGTTGGATTTTCTGTGCATGATGGCCGCTTCATGAAGGGAGCGGAATCTCGAGGCCATTGAAGTTTTCCCACGTTGGGAGTTGTGGGATGCCCCCTTCAAGGATTCCGTCTGCAGGACAATTGAGACCTGTTGGACAGCTCCAGGACATCCCATATGGAATGACTCCAGAGCACCATTCGCGGATGGATGCCTGGGAAGCCCGCCTCGCATTCCAATTGTCTCCTAGCATCAAGACAGTTTAGATCTGATCGCTCTGCCAGAGCAACCGGGGTGGCTGAGTTGAAATCGACTTTCCTGAGGATGGGTCCTAATGTGTTTTTGTGTCCATGAGGGCCTTGGAATGGGGCGGTGGCACCGGGACCCTGAAGTACTCTCCTAAGCTTTGGACATGGCTCCCATGCACAGGTTTCCTTGTGGAGACGAGATGAGTTCTGATGGGTGCCTCAGGAAGACCCCTATGCTCGTATTGGAATCAGGCTTTTGAGGACACATGCCTGTAACCCTAAGCAATGGATCCTATTATGGCCTAGGGTCCTGTCTGGTTCAATCTTCTTCTCTGGGGACATCCATCTATGGTATGAGTGGAGGTCGATTATCAGCTGGTGTCAGACAGCCCTTGTTTGTTCCGGGCGTCCTACACTATTGGGATGGCCTCAGGGACGTTGGAAGTTTCTCCAAATTTGTGCGATTTTGGACCATGGAATGGGGAGAATTCCCATGGATTGGTAGGCACGGTCCTAATGTGTGGCTCCAGGGGCCCAGCCTGGAGTGTGTGTGACCCAAAATTTGAGGACAGAAGTCTGAAAACACAAACTTAGCATAGGTTTGGGGACGTAGGTATGGCAGGCCCGATCTACAAGCCATGAGAAGAACTCTTCAGGATATGAAGAAAGTGCGAGTCTGAAGCGCTTGCTCAGGGTTTTGTCTCTGGATTTTGTATCAGCGATGGCCGTGGAATGTCGGGGAGGCCTCATGGGCCATGGACGAATCTTCCTCTCTGAGGATTTGGCCCGATTCCCAATTGCTTTTCGTCAGTCTGTGGGATGGTAGGACTCATTTCAGTTTTGTTACCTCAGGTGTCCCACCAAAAGAGGAATTCCAAAGCCAAGCCGTGGGGAAGACTGAAGGGAAAACTTGAACTATGGTTAAAAATTGGGGCCTAGGGGCACGGCAAGCCCAATATGCTATCTCTTCATCAAGCCACTGAGTGGCCTTACTTGAGGACTGGGCTCAGCCTGAGGGTCACAATGTGTGTTTGTGACCAATGTGGCCCGGTTGCATGGGCGGGGGCTCATGGGCAACACTGTTTCAACTACACTGAACGTTGGACAACATGCCAACCACAAGGTTTCTTGCCATGGGGAAGGAGTTCTTATCTGCATCACCTTCAACCCTGGGCAGTGATTGGAGATAAGGTCTAGGTTCTGAAACCTGAAAACCGAGGTTGGGAAGAGATGACGACCTAAGGCCATGGCTGCTCTTTGTGCTCAGTGTGCGGCCAGCTGTCAGGGATGGGCCAGGAGATCCAGGCTCAGGCTGTGGCAGAAAGGGCATTAGTGCCCTGGTCAGCCTATGTATTTGGGGTACAGCCATGTCGGTGCAGGTTGATCCTCATTTGGGGTTACTGGGTAGCCCCAGAGGACAATGTTTTTCTTCTGGAAGGCAGGCAGAGTGCTGCATTGTACTTCTGGATTGCCAAACTGGAGGGCTTGTGGGCCAGTAGTCTGACGACAAAAGTCTGAGAGCACAAGCTAGGCTTAGGTTTCTGGGTGAGGCTATGGCAGGCACAATCTACAGACCTGAATCGAGATCTCGTGCATCTGAAGTCAGCGCGAGGATCAGACGATCGCTCAGGTTGGAGTTTCTGTCCCTGATGGCCCCTTCATGAATGGGGGGGCATCACGAGGCCATGGGGGTTTTCCCACGATGGGAGTTTTGAGAAGCTCCAAACTGCAGAGGGTCTTCTGCAGGACAATTGAGACCTGTTGTTTGGCTCCAGGCCAATGATTCTGAGCAGGCTTCTAAGGATGGATGGCTGGGTAGCCCACTTCGCATTCCAATTGTCTCCTAGCAACAAGACAGGTTAGATCTCCTGGATCTGTGGGGAGCAACCGAGGACGCTGAGTTGCAGTGGAAACCCCTGGGGATGGGTCCTAATGTGCTTTTGTGTCTATGGAGACCTTGGAATGAAGCTGTGGCCCTGGGGCCCTAAAGGGTTCTCCTAAACAGAGGCTTTGACACAGCTCCAACGAGCAAGTTTCCCATGTGTAGATGAGATGTTTTCTGATGGGTGAGTCAAGAAACAGCTAAATGCTGCTTTTGAAATCCAGGCCTCTGAGGAGAGATGCCTGGAATCCAAAGCAATGGATCTGATTAGTGCCTAGGGGCCTGTTCTTTCCTTTTTCCCTCTGGGGACATCTGTCTATGGGTCTGAGTGCAGGTAGGTGCTCAGTTGGGCTCAGATAGCCCCTGTTTATCCTGGGAAGCCACCACTATTGAGATGGATCAGGGACTTTGGAGATTTATCCTATTAGAAGGGTTTTGACCATTGGAATGGGCACACACAATTCCCTTGGAGAGGGCAAGTACAGTCCTCAGATTTGGCTCCAGGGGCCTGAGCCTGTAGGTTGTGTAGGCCAGGGCTGTTTGGACAGTTGTCTGAAAACACAAACTCGGCTTATGTTTCGGGTCATAAGTATGGCAGGACTGAACTACAGACCATAAGGAGAACTCTTCGGGATTTGAAAGAAGGGAGAGTGTGAGGCTCCTGCTCAAGTTTTTGTCTCTGGATATCGTGTCACTCATGGTCGTGTAATTTCTGGGTGACTTCATGGGAAATGAACGAGTCTAACTCTCTGGTGTTTTGGCCCCGTCCAAAGAGTTTGGGGTCATTCTGTGGGCTGGAAGAAGCCCGTATTTTTTTTTGTTTTTGTTGTTTTCTTTTTTAACCTCAGGTGTCCCACCAAATGAGGAACTCCAGAGTAAAGCCCTGGGGAGGGGCGACTGGACAATCAGAAATCTGGTTAAAAATTGGGGCCTAGGGACATGTCAAGCCCATTATGACATCTAATGGTCCAGCCACTGAGAGGACTTACTAGAGCACAGGACTCATGCTGAGGGTCACAATGCGTGTGTATGCCCTCGTCGTACTCGAGAATGGGCGGGGCCTCAGGGTGAATGCGGGTTTCTCCTACACTGAACGTTGGAAAACGTGCCAACCACAAGGTTTCTTGCCATGGGTAAGGATGAGTTCTGATTTCTGCATCACACTCACCCCTGGGCAGTGATTGGAGATAAGGTCTCGGTTCTGAAACCTGAAAACTGAGGTAGCGAAGAGATGATGACATAAGGCCATGGCGGGTTTTATGTGCTCAGTGTGCGGTCAGCTTTCTTTGTGTTGGTCAGGAGGTCCGGGCTCAGGTTGTGTTGGACAGTGCATTATTGCCCAGGTTAGACTATATAATTTGGGTAATGTCGAGTGCTGTATTGGTTTATCCTCATTTAAGTTGCCTGGGCAGCTCATGAGGCAATAATTTTTTTTCTAGAGGGCAGGCAGAGTGCTGCATTGTGGGTCCGGAATTGCCAAACTTGAGGGCTTCGAGGACAGGAGTGTGAGGACGGAAGTCTGAGAAGACAAGCTAGACTTGGGTTTCAGGGCGAGGGCACGGCAGGTACCCCCTGCAGATCTGAACCAATATCTCTTGCATCTGATGTCAGGGCGAGGATCAGACGTTGGCTCAGGTTGGATTTTCTGTGCATGACGGCCGCTTCATGAAGGGAGCGGAATCTCGAGGCCATTGAGGTTTTCCCACGTTGGGAGTTGTGGGTTGCCCCTTTCAAGGATTCCGTCTGCGGGACAATTGAGACCTGTTGGACAGCTTCAGGACATCCCATATGGAATGACTCCAGAGCACCATTTGCGGATGGATGCCTGTGAAGCCCGCCTGGCATTCCAATTGTCTCCTAGCATCAAAACAGTTTAGATCTGATGGCTCTGCCAGAGCAACCGGGGTGGCTGAGTTGAAATCGACTTTCCTGAGGATGGGTCCTAATGTGTTTTTGTGTCCATGAGGGCCTTGGAATGGGGCGGTGGCACCGGGACCCTGAAGTACTCTCCTAAGCTTTGGACATGGCTCCCATGCACAGGTTTCCTTGTGGAGACGAGATGAGTTCTGATGGGTGCCTCAGGAAGACCCCTATGCTCGTATTGGAATCAGGCTTTTGAGGACACATGCCTGTAACCCTAAGCAATGGATCCTATTATGGCCTAGGGTCCTGTCTGGTTCAATCTTCTTCTCTGGGGACATCCATCTATGGTATGAGTGGAGGTCGATTATCAGCTGGTGTCAGACAGCCCTTGTTTGTTCCGGGCGACCTACACTATTGGGATGGCCTCAGGGACTTTGGAGGTTTCTCCTAATTTGTACGATTTTGGTCCTTGGAATGGGCAGAATTCCCATGGATTGGTAGGCACAGTCCTAATGTGTGGCTCCAGCGGCCCAGCCTGAAGGGTGTGTGGCCCAAGACTTTGAGGACTGAAGTCTGGAAACACAAACTCAGCTTAGGTTTGGGGACGTAGGTATTGCAGGCCCGATCTACAAACCATGAGAAAAACTCTTTAGGATACGAAGAAAGTGCGAGTCTGAGGCGCTAGCTTAGGCTTTTGTCTCTGGATTTTGTATCAGCGAGGGCCGTGGAATGTCGGGGAGGCCTCATGTGCCATGGACGAATCTACCTCTCTGAGGATTTGGCCCGATTCCCAA